>NC_141023.1:11410000-11417500 GCF_052040795.2 Danio rerio
TCATATGATCTGGTCAGAATGAGTATCCAGTTGATGACTTACTGATTCAAATGATTTAGTCCGAATGAGTCTCCAGCTGACGACTTACTGATTCAAATGATCTGGTCCAAGCAAGTCTCGAATCAGCAACTCAATGATTCAAATGACCCGGTCAGAATGAGTCTCCAGTTGATGACTGACTGATTCGAATGATCTAGTCAAAGCAAATTTCAAATAAATGACTCATTGATTCAAAGTATCAGGTCCGAATGATTGTCCAGTTGACAACTCACTAATTCAAATGATCCAGTGAAAGCAAATCTCTAATCAACAACTCACTGATTCAAATGATTCAATCAGAATGAGTCTCCAGTTGACAACTCACTGTTTCAAATGACGTGGTCAAAGTAAATCTCTAATCAACAACTTACTGATTCAATTGGTCCAAATGAGTCTCCATCTGGCGACTCGCTGATTCAAATGATCCAGCCAAAATGAGTCTCCAGTTGCTGATTCAATGAATCAAATGTTATGGTCAAAGCAAATCTCTAATCAACAACTCACTGATTCAAATGGATTGGTCAGATTGAGTCATTAGTTGGTGACTCACTGATTCAACTGATCTGGTCCGAATGAGACTCCAGTTGATGACTCGCTGATTTAAATGATCTGGTCAAAGCAAATCTTTAATCAACAACTTACTGAATCAAATAATTCAGTCAGAATAAGTCTCCAGTTGACAACTCAATGATTCAAATGATCTGGTTAAAGTGAGTCACCAGTTAATGACTCACTGATTCAAGTGGATGAGTCTCCAGTTGACAACTCACCGATTCAAATGATCTGGTCAGAATGAGCCTCCAGTTGATGATTTACTGGTTGAAACAATCTGGTCAAAGCGAGTCTCCAGTTGATGACTCACTAATTTAAATGATCTGGTCAAAGCAAATCTTTAATTAGCAACTCACTGATTCAAATGATCTAGTTTAAATGAGTCTTTAGTTGACAACTCACTGATTTAAATTATGCGTTTAAAGCAAATCTCTAATCAACAACTCGCTGATTCAAATGATCCTTTCAGCGCGAGTCCCCAGCTAATGACTTATTGATTTCTACATTGATCTCTAATCAACAACTCACTGATTCAAAAGATCCTTCAGTTGACGACTCACTGATTCAAATGATCAGGTCAAAGTGAGTCTCCTGCTAATGACTCATTGATTCAAATGGTCTCCTTAAAGCAAATCTTATCAACAACTCAATGATTCAAATGATTCAGACAGAATGAGTCTCCAGTTGACAACTCACTGATTCAAATGATCTGGTCAGAATAAGCCTCCAGTTGATGATTTACTGGTTGAAACAATCGGGTCAAAGCGAGTCTCCAGCTAATGTCTCGCTTGATTTGATATGCTCACAATGAGTCTTAAATTACATCAGATTCTCCTTTAATGAATTTACAAGCTGATTCAAAGAGAGTCCATAAACAGCAGATCCTCTTAGTCTGAGTTTTCATCACTAAAGGAGCCAAATTTAAGGAAATAATTTAGTTTTTCATGCATTAATATAGCTTCATTTTGTCTACACTACGGTTTTTAATGAAGTTTAAATGGTTTCGAGTGCTGTGAACAGCCTTCATCACTTCATCTTCATCACTGTTCATGGTGTCCAGTTGAATCTGCTCTGCTGATGAGTGTCAGATTAGCGAAAGCTCTGCTGAAGGCTCAGTGTTAGTGCTGGTGTCCAGTATCAGTCAGATCTGCAAAGAGTTTGAGTTCACACACACACTACTCGTCCTCATCTGGTCTTCTCTGCTTTTCTTCTCCTCCGATTCCCCAGGGATTCAGGGTGTCTTCTCTCCCAGCGAATGATTGAAGGTCTTCGGGATGTGCTGCTCCCAAACTGCGGTATGGGATGAGATTTTTTTTTTCTCCCCGCCATCTTGGCTCCAGGTGTGGGACACATGTGAGCGCCGGGATAATTAGCCAGAAGAGGAACAGCTCTGCTAATGAGACCTCGGCACTGAATCACACACACTCACTGCCAGCTGGACAAAGAGCTACACACACACACACACACACACATGCACCACACATGTTGGATTTTCATGTTTTATGGGGACTCCCCATAGATGTAATGATTTTAATAGTGTAGAGACTGTATATTCTGTCCTCTTGCTCCAACTAAACCGTCACAGAAAATATTTTCCAAACAATTCATTCAAATGGTGGCATGGTGGCTCAGTGGTTAGCACTGTCGCCTCACAGCAAGAAGGTCACTGGTTTGAGTCCTGACTGGGCCACTTGGCATTTCTGTGTGGAGTTTGCTTGTTCTCTCCATGTTGGTGTGGGTTTCTTCCAGGTGCAAACACAGTCCAAACACATGCACAACTGATAAATTGAATAACCTAAATTGGCTGTAGGGTATGAGTGCAAATTAGTGTGTATGGGAGTTTCCCCAGTACAGGGTTGCAGCTAGAAAGGTATCCGCTGTGTAAAATATATGCTGGAATAGTTGGCGGTTCCTTCTGCTGCGCCCTAGTCTCAGTTTCAGAAGTCGCCAAATGAAAATGATGATCTTTTTTTCTTATGGGAATCAAAGTAATGTCCCCAAAAGGTCGAAAATGACTGATATTCCTGTCCTTATGGGAACTTTTGCTCCACACAACACAATAAATCCTCTCCGTATGCACCAGACACTCTTACAAACAGAAAAAAGTTGTGAGTGTGAGTGTGCTAATGTGTAAAAGTAACAAAACACACCTCACAAATTTCACACATGGGCTGTATCCAAACTTACTTCTTGAGTATGTGCTATATTTGAATTTAAAGTTACTACATGACCATTACAAAAGTGTGTTCTATCTAACATGAATGTGAGTAGTTAGAATAAAACTCATTTAACATCCTATTTGATTATGTGACCTACCCGCGTCCATTGCGTCATTTCACTCCCTTTCATAAATTATCTCGCAGTGCATCATGGGATAGCATAGCGTCCATTGAATGTGCACTTTAAAATCTCGTCATCCGGGTACTCGCATACTGTTTTTCCAATACTATGAATTTGGACACACTACTCAGCCTGCATTCTGTTTTTAAGTATACTATATAGTATGGAAGTATGCAATATCAGATGCAGCCATGCTGTCTTTATCAGCATCACAATAGAAAAGCTCAAGATTTCTTCACTTTCGATTTTCATCCGATATATAGGTGACATATATATTCTCAGAATAGCATTAAAGCTGAAACTGAAATCTTTGGCAATTCATATAATGCAAGTCAATGCTAGGACATTAGACATTTGCACTTGGTGAGTTATTGCCATTGCCTGTTACTATTTTACAACACAGTATACAAAATATTACAGGTTTTTGCATCTCACCTACATACACTATGAACAGCAGCTACGCTAATGATCCTCTTTGTTCTCTATTTCCACCTGTGGATTCTCATCCCGAGGCCCCCAGAGACTATTTAGCGCCACTGATGCGATTTAAGACTTGTAAAGAGATGATCCAAAGGTTTCCATAATCCTGGACCAGGCCGTATCCTGAGCAGCTGCTGTGGTGGTCATGAAGCAGTGGAGAGCATGAGACTGATTCCAGAGACACTCCATGGACAGACGAGACTTCGCTGACGTCCAGCATTCTCTCCAGCTTTTGGCGCCTAGACTGCACAAGCCTTTGGCCATGGGAGAAATGGTTGTGCCCAACTGAGCCTCGTTTCTCTTGAGGTTTTATCCTTCACTTGCGCCAACTGTTGAAGTTTTTTTTTTTTAAATCGCCGCTGTAGCCATGGCTTGCATGGTTCTGGACTTGTAGAGCTGCGCATCGATGGATTTTCTCTTCAGTGTTTGGACTCTCAGCAGTGAACATTAAAACACCCTGAACTGAGCTAAACTGAACTGAACTTAAACTCTAAAAACTAAACTGACATTGTTTCAAATCACTATAAACTTCTATGTGAAGCTGTTTTGACACAATCTACATTGTAAAAGCGCTATAGAAATAAAGGTGAATTGAATTGAAAATTTCTGTAAAAGATGGCCCATTGATGACTATAAACAAAGTGATCAGATGTAAACAGGCCCTATGAGTCTACATGCACATATATATTGAGAATAAAATCTGTGCTAAGAAATGATAGACACGAAGGCTCTTTATGCTAACTTCCCTCCGTCTCGTTATCTCAAACATATGTACGTCACATGCAAGTGTCCACAACTGGCAAAACATCTGAATGGGTTTAAATGGAATGCCCTAAACCCTTGCACTTGAAAACTACAATGTTGTGATGTCACAATTGCACTGAGTTCTGGGAGATATTGTTGCTGAAGTGGACATATGAAGCCTAAAACGGTCCCTCATTTTCTTTATGAAATGGAGCGCACTTGAAAATGGCACCTGGGACTCTCCCGATGGAACAACGAAAGGAAAGGTTCTGATTTGCTTGTTAACATCCATCTGTGTTGCGGAATCAATCATAAATGGAGAAACCAGTGCACTTAAACTGACCAATCACCTAAATTAAGTTTTTCCTTCTGTGGCTTATAAGCGTTAAGACTAGTGGACAATATTTAAAAAAAAATGATGGTACAGCATTTGATTTAAACCTATGCTTTTATCAGTCGGCACCAGTTAGTTGATGTGGTCACCAAAAGCCCCAAAGACCAATCCTTCACCAATCTTATTTTTAAAATGGAAACCACTATAGTACAATTACCTATTTTTTTAACGATGTATTTTTTCATGGGTTTTCTAGTACATATTTCAGTCTTAAAGTGATTGTTAATCCAAAAATAAAAATCCTGTCAGCATTTACTCATCCTCCACTTGTTCCAGACCTGCTTGAAGATATTTATTTTAATTATTGGAAACTGGTAGCCATTGACTTCCATGTTGTTCCCTCAAAAAAAAATTTATTTTAAAACTGACGAAGTCGAGGAAAATGGGGAAAACTATTACTTGGGGTTCCTTTTAAAAATTAAAAACAATACATGAATTGAGGTCTTGAGCAGTAAAGAGGAAGAAGAAGAAAGTCATCAACTTTGATGGCCTGTGGGCAAGTAAACTAACAGCAGACTCCTATTTTTTTCTAGGTGAACATTCCCTTTTAAATCTGATTTACTCAAGCCTGGACACAATTTGCAGACTTTAGAACGTTTTCTATTGATTTTGGCGGGTAAATCAGTGGAACTCTGCAGACTAGATTGGAATGTGCCAGAATTACGCACCTATTGGTGGTTGGAAATACAAATCTAATTCAAATAAACACAGAGAACATGTTAATACGTTTAAAGATGACAGGTGTAAATGTACTGTGCAGGTCTGCTTAAAACCACAACCATAGTTAGTCAGTTTAACATAAAAATTAATACATTAGAACATTTCAAAAAAAAAAAAAAAAAAAAAAAACTTTAGCTAGAAGCATAATTAATAAACAATAATTGGATAGAATTATTAACATAACAATAAAAGTATATTTTTCTGTCATCTTGTATTTATAATGCAGATGTCTACCAAACCGGCCACTGTAAATGTAACCGACACAACCTACCTACTATATAAGGAAATTAAAAATTGCACGGCTGCCCAAAATTGCCCAAGACAGATCACAGATATGTACGATCACAATGTGTTAGATGTGCTTCAGAGAAAATAGGCGTAAATCATTACATGAATGAAAAGCATGTGTGTGTTGCTGGCTTTCAGCCACCAGTCTGAATCTGAGGGTGAACACCAATAGATGAAGCAGAGCACAAAACACCAACAACAGAGCCTGACGGTCCCAATTCAGCTGATCCAGTCAAAGTGAGTCCTCAGGCAATGACTCTTGTTTGGAGTAAATCCCCAGACAAAGATTCACTGATTCAAATGATCCAGTCAGACCAAGTCTCCAATTAACAAGTCGCTGATTTAAATTATCTAGTCTGTATGAGTTTCGAGTTGACGACTCGCTGATTCAAATAATCCAGTCAGAGCAGGTCTCCGGTCAGCAACTAACTGATTCTAATGAAATGAGGGGGTCCAGTTTGGGGACCACAGAATTTCATCTCTGTTTTTTGCAGCTGATGTTGTTCTGTTGGCTTCATCGAACATGGACCTTCAGCATGTACTAGGGCAGTTTGCTGCCGAGTTTGACACAGCTGGGATGAGAATCAGCACCTTCAAATCCGAGACCATGGTGCTCCTCCGGATAAAGGTGGTTTGCCATGTCCAGGTAGGAGGAAAGTCCTTACCCTAGGTGGAGGAGTTCAAGTATCTAGGGGTTTTGTTCACAAGCGAGGGAAGGATAGAACGTATGACTGACAGGCGGATTGGTGCAGCGGCAGCAGTAATGCATCGATGTACCGGTCCATCGTGGTAAAGAAGGAGCTGAGTTGAAAGGCAAAGCTCTCGATTTACCCTTGAATCTACCTTCCTACTCTCACTTATAGTCATGAGCTTTGGATCTCAGATACAAGCGATCTAAATGTTTCCTTAGCAGGGTGGCAAGAGCTCTGTCACCCGGGAGGAGCTCGGTGCCGCTGCTCCTCCACATCGAGAGAAGTCAGCTGAGATGGCTTAGTCATCTTTTTGGTATGCCTCCTGGATGCCTACCTAGGGAGGCGTTTCAGGCATGTCCCACCGGGTGGAGGCCGCAGGGAAGACCCAGACCCAGGACACACTGGAGGGACCGTCTCTCGGCTGGCCTGGGAACGTCTCGGTATCCCCCCGGAGGAGATGGAGAAAGTATCTGGGGTGAGGGAAGTCTGGGGTTCTCTCCTAAGACTGCCGCCCCCGCAACACGACCCCGGAAAAAGGAATGAAAATGAATGAATAAATGACTTTAACTGCAGTTTGGCAGTTTTGCTTTCATTCCGGGACATTTCATGCATGCCCCCCATGACAGATGAGATATTGGATGAAAGCATGAACTGCTGGAAGAGTGTTGTTTTAATGGTTGTTGATACTGCACGCCACATGGTAAAAAAACTCAGCATTTTGTGATGCAGGTGTCTGTGGTACTTCATTGACTTGGTAGGTGCAGAGAATAGTGTCAAATTGGCGTGTGTTTATAGACTATCCTGTCGCAAAATGTGGTGAAAATCCTACACCACGGTAATAGTTTGATTGTGGTGTTTACATGTCTGTGCTGCACTTCAATAATGAGACTAAAATCGGCATACTCCACATGCCTTAATTTCTGTTTAGTTCAAAAATCATTGTTTACACGGTAGACTCTTAATCAGAGTATTGTCTCAATCGTATTTAAATTGAATTATTGGTGTCTATGTGAACATGCCCAATGGTTCAACTGATCTGGTCAACGCAAATCACCAGTCATTAACTCACTGATTTAAATAATCTGTTCAGAGTCACTCTACACCAGGGGTTCTCAACTGGTTTGGCCATGGGACCCACATTTTTACATGGTCATCAAGCCGTGATCCAAATTTTTAGGAACTAAAATACAATTTAAGGAATTATACTTTATTTGTATTTATTTGTTAACATAAACAAGTAGTGACAGATAC
>NC_141023.1:11422500-11522500 GCF_052040795.2 Danio rerio
TCATTGTAAAGCACTTTGGATCAATTACGGTTGTATAAAATTGTGCTCTATAAGTAAAGTTTGCCCTGCCTTTTATGTAGTACAAGCTACACTTTATGAAGACATTGTAAGAAACATACAGCTGGTCTTCATAGTGAATACTCGGCTTATTATTTATTACTTCTTATTTACATTTACGGCATTGGCATGATTTCAATGATTTGACCATTATAAATTTAAAGTAATAAATCATAACATTGCAACTTTAATACGGAGTACATCAGTTATTATTAGTCTTGACTATAAATACTCAGCCTATTATTTATTATTTCCTATGAGTACACTTACATTTATTAATTTAGCAGACACTTGGTTCTGCCAGCCACTTAAAGATATAGTTCACCCAAAACTCAAAGTTCAGTCATCATTCAGCCTTTACTTGTTCCAAACCTGTTTGTTCATATATATATATATATATATATATATATATATATATATATATATATATATATATATATATATATATATATATATATATATATATATATAAATAAAACCTGAAACCATAGGCTTAGTATACAGAAGTAAGGCGAACCCGAAGACCAACTTTGATATTCTTTTAAAAAAGAATTGCATGGAAGACTTGAAAGCTGTAGAACCTAAAATCTGACAGCGAGATGAAAAATATGCTGGCATTACTGGCACTGCATTGGCGTGCTTTTCATGACCACCTTCAATATGGAGTACCTCTGGGCTCTGAATTAGACCATTCTTTTTCATGATGTGCAAGCTATAATTTAATAATATATCATAAAAACACACAGTTAGTCTTTACTGTCAAACACTGTGGACACAAAAATTATATACATTGAAGAAAGCTACAAACCTGCAAGCACTGAGATCCATAGTATTGGTTTGTCCTACTGTAAATCTCAACGTTTAGCGGTTTTTCAACATTCTTCAAAATAGCTGCTTTTGTGTTCAACAGATAAAAGAAATTAAAATGTTTGAAACCGCCTGATGGTAGAAAGAGAACTGAAAAATAATACTCAAGTAAAAGTATCGCAAGTAGAATAAAGTATCTGTTGTGAATATTACTCAAAGTATGAGTAAAAAGTAAACCTTTCTAAAGTACTCAAGAGTAGTGAGTGGTGAGTGTTATGCTGTAAAAAGCTGATGCGTTTATATGCAATTTGTGGATGTGTGTAAACGTAACATTCTGTAGCGCATTTAGTTATTGCCCAGCAGGCACACAACATCATAAGATGTTAATATTAGGTTAGATTTAGGTTGTGATGTCAGGTGACCAGGACTTAACTTGTGCTGGAACACAGCAGATTCGGATCCGGCTCATTTGAAATCTGAGCCAGCCCACCGCCATACACCGCCAAACACTCCCCACCCCCCGCTCTCCACTTTCATACGTGACATATGCCGAATCAGTTGTCCTGATCTGCTCCGGGACCTCGCAATTCACAAATTAAGCACTGCAAGTGACCAAAATTCAATGTCTAGTCAGCGCCTAAGGACAATGTTATTTTGTTGTCCAATAATGTCATCAAATGACGTTGATAATTGGTTGATTTTAGGTTGTTAAAAAGTGACCAATATCCAACCTCGAGCCTACATGTTAAATCAACGTCAAATACTGACATTTTTTCATCAGGCATGGCAACCAAAATCCAACGTCTAATAGACGTCATAGTGGTAACGTCCACACAACGTCAAGCTGTAACATCAGACGTTGATATTTGGTTGGTTTTAGGTTGGACGTTGACGTTGGCCTGACGCTGGGTTCTGACTTCATCCTTCAAAAAAATGCAACATCCCATGATGTTCGGGTACAACGTCAATCTGACGTCATGTTGACATCTTGTGCCTGCTGGGTGTTTAAGGCCATTTCGTCATCATACAGTAAACATCTGTCATCTTCTCATCAGTGACATGCATCTAAACAGTCTCTGGATCAATGCATGTAAAGATTTTGGACATCTTCTAGGACACTTTTAATGCTTCCAAAAGGTTTGCTGCATTTATTAAGCGCACATGTCTTGAGGTAGTTCATTATGATGCGATTTACCTTCTACAAGCGATCTAATTGGAAAGGAATGACAGGACTGATTTTTCTAATCCCCATAGACAGGAAAAATAAAGTAGTGACTGTAGGTTGAAGGAAAGTAGTGGAGTAGTAAGTTACAATTACTGAGGAAAAACTACTCAATTACAGTCATTTGAGTATTTGTAATAAGCTACTTTACACCACTGTTGCCATGACAACATAGTAATGCTACTGCAAGCAGCAGGAACAAGTATACAACACAGAAACAGTCAGCATGTTATTTGAGTGAACGTTGCTTTTACATTGAGCACATGTGATTAACGCCTTAATTTATTATTATTATTATTATTATTATTATTATTATTATTATTATTATTATTATTATTATTATTATTTCCTTTATTCAGCAAGGAGATCACATTGAGACAATACTGTCTCTTCTTCTAGTGACACCTGGTCAAGATGGCAGGCAGCACATAAAGTTTCACATAAAAATCACAAAAACAATACGACAAAATTACAAAATCACCATTCATAAAAAGATCAGATTATGAAAAACAGTTACAATTGTCCTTTAAGATGTTGTACAAAAGATATTTAAAGTATCCAGAGTCGGAAGTGTGTCAAGATTGAGCTGATTTTGCAGGTCATTCCAAACCCTAGGAGCATAAAAGAAAAAAAGCATGACAATAATACCCTCTGGACTGTTAGACGAATACATGAACCAGATCTAGTATGTTGGTTATTTATGCGAAATGTTAACAAATTAGAAAGATCGGTTGGTAATCTACCCAAGAGAGCCTTTAAAATAAATAAGATGCATAGATGTAACTACAGATGTAATTTGTAAAATGAAATATTTTGGTGCATTCCTCATTTTTTTTACTTTATTTCTGTCATCTGATGGAGTTTGGGTTCCTCGCCACTGTAACATCTGACTACAATTGAGCATC
The DNA here is from genome assembly GCF_052040795.2 of Danio rerio. Taxonomy (NCBI): domain Eukaryota; kingdom Metazoa; phylum Chordata; class Actinopteri; order Cypriniformes; family Danionidae; genus Danio; species Danio rerio. The sequence continues at coordinate 11,425,492 of NC_141023.1, forward strand.
TGAAAGTTTAGAAATGACAGATTTGACTGTATTTCTCAGCGTAAGACACTGCTGTTTTAAATACATAAAGTCCAGTACTATCATCTGATACCATAACGATAGGACGGCCACAGTACTTTTAGTCAGGGTTACCATTATATATGAAAATAAACCCACAGCAACTGCTCTTATGGCACACCACAGGTCTACTCCACGTCGCCTTTAATCACAAGACGCACCCGTCCAAAAATCTCCTCCAGAGACGCTCGCATCAAGAAAGCCAGATTGTCTCAAATTATACGAATTAGCATGAAAAACGGCATAAAAGTGGATCTGTTGTGAATTATGGACTATGAGTTTCCATTCTTCTGCTGAAGCACCGTCCGCTGCTTGTTTTCAGCATATTCTGGTGTAACTTTAACCCACGGGACTAATATATACCCAACATACTCTCTGAAGTGTCTGCATGCATGTGTGTGTGTGTGTGTGTGCGTCTCCCACAAACCCCTGCAGTCGCTCAGTCTGCTCGGAATGTTTTGAGTTTTTTGTTCCTCAAAGTCCTTCCAAAGGCTCTCAGATTTCACAAAAAGCAGCAGAAGCCCGAAGACAAAAATCGAAAAATCTGGGCCCCGTGTCTAGAAAATATTCCCTTTCCTGTTTCCGCAGGCTGCCAGGGACCGCATTGCGCCATCAGCGCAGCCAGCGGCCTCAAACTATGAGGAGTATTTTCAGCTCTGTAATTTGAAACACACACACACATGCACACACACACAGACCTGGACCAAAAGACACACAAAGATCAAGAAACACACATTTCCTGAAGACCTGCACATCCCCTCTGCTACAATAACTGATCTTCTTGAACACACGATGAGTTTCCTAATTGCTGGAAACCAATGAAGATCTCTGACTTTGGGAGAATGTAAATGGTGACCACAGAACGGGATTGCAAAAAGATGCTGAGCATGAAGCTCAAATCGACCCCAGTGACCCTTCATGAATGTCATGAATGTCCCATAAAAAAGGCTTTTAGGGAGTTCAAGACTAAATGTTTAGGAATGTTTAAAGGTTCAGGACACCCTGGAGAACTTTTTTTTTTATATATTAACAGATTTGTGTGTGTTGAGCATCAGTTAAGACAATGTTAGCACCTGTCAGCTTTAATTGTGGGGAAAACTGGGTAATTTTGAGCTTTTGTCAGCTAATTTCAGCTTCCGGGTTTAAAAAGATTTTTGGGGCGGGATCAAAATCGGCGACGTAGCGAAGTACCGCAAGTGCAATGATGACGTGTCGGTTTCTCATTATTATTCAAGGCGGAGTTTCCTTATCCTATGAGAAGAGCCGGCTGCTTAATTATTCATGAGAGCAAGACAGCACGCGCTTTCCGAAGGCAAGACAGACGCAGACCTGCCAGATCAGTGCCAACCTCAAGCTGAGACACGGACCCACGACACGTAGTAGCCGTTTAGGAAGGCTATGTTTGTTTCCATGATCCACGGGGTTTGTTGCATGTTTTTCCCCGCGATCCTGTCAGGGTCGAACATACAGCAAAGCTGTGTGTGTGATGCTAGCATTTTTGTCGGGAGAGCAGTACGAGAATTGGAGAATGGCGGATGTTGTCTTGTATCAGGAGTTCGTTCACATTCAGACACATCGCCGTGCTGCTGTGTTTGCCTAAATCCTCCAGATTACCAGCAGGACTAATGGTTAAAATAGACAGGTCAGGAGACCTGCTGCACTGAGTCTGCATTTAGATCTATGATTCAGACCCGGGGATTGAGGGAGAATCCTCATTTATAGGGTTTACATGAACACACTTATCTTTATAATGATATAAATTGTGGTTATGTGCATATGAAATTACGAATAACAAATGTAGCAGGGCATTAAATTACTGTTTATTTCTTTGCATTTTAACTTTGTGAACTATACACTCATGCGTCTCCTCACGGTTTGTCTCAATTTGTGAGCTGACTGACATCAACAGTTGTTCGCTCCCATTTTCCCCTGCTAGCCACGCCCACTCCTGCCCTATGCTCGCGGAGCTCCACGCCCATTAATCATGCATCTTTTGAAAAAATTCTGAAGTAGACTTTAACCGAAAGTGGGGGGTGCCATGGCCCTTTAAAAGATGTTAAAACAACATTTCAGATAGAGCTTTAGAAGTAAGTTCCAAATCTAATGTTATGAAGGAATATGTTCCAAAATGAATGTCAAAAAACAATGTTATAAAAACACTCTGTAAAAAAGGTAAAAGAATGTTAAATAAAAGTGATATACATACACTACCTGACAAAAGTCTTGTCGTCTATTCATGTTTTAGGAGCAACAAATAATAAGGTGACTTCTAATTGATCATTTGGTATCAGAGATGGCTCATATGAAAGGCAAAGGCCTCTAGGTTATGCTTATTTCACCAAAATAAAATATGATCATGCCTTGAATTTTAATTATTTATTAGGACAGTAAGGTCCGAATTTGCTTAGACAAAAGTCTTGTCACTTATCAGAAATAATATCCAGCATAGAATAAAAAGTCATGCTGCAGTGGAACGCTCCATCTTACCCCAGACATGCTCAATAATGTTCATGTCTGGTGACTGGGCTGGCCAATCCTGGAGCAACCTTGACCTTTTTTGCTTTCAGGAACTTTGATGTGGAGGCTGAAGTATGAGAAGGAGCGCTATCCTGCTGAAGAATTTGCCCTCTCCTGTTGTTCGCAATGTAATGGGGAGCACAAATGTCTTAATACGAGTCTCTTTGACCAACCCACTGATCGGCCGAAAGCGGGAAGGACAGAGACTCATCTGCTCAATTGGGAACACCAGAGTTCCCCTCTATAAAAGCCAGCAGTGTTGGCTTGTGGAGAGCCGTGCTTTTGCTCCTGTTTGTTTTGTTTTGTTTCCTTTTAGCTTTGGTTAATCTTTGATTTTGACTTGCCTAAAGTGAGCACTTTATTATTCTTTAATGTTTAAATAAATACTTCTGGTACCTAACCATCCGGTGTATGTCCTACCTTTAATTTTGTCATTGCCTTTGAGCCAGGTCGTGACACTCAGACTGTTGATATTGCCATCCATGTAACCCCAAACCAGGATTTTTCCTTCACCAAACTTGACTGATTTCTATAAGACTTTTGTAAGGTATTGTAATTATTATGATGTTTTTATTTTAATGTCACTTTATATGTATATTAGATGATTTTTATTTGTAAAAAAACATTTACAAATAGAATAATATAATAATAAAAATATATAAATAACATTTATATTGCTTGGATCTCTGTTTATCGTTATATTGTTAAAAAGAAAAGAATAAATACAATTAAAATGGTTAATGTGGTGTATGTACCTATTTAAAAAAAATACAAATAGCATTGTTATTCTTTTAAAATTATTTAATACATTAATAAATAATATTCAAAACTGTTAAATAGCAATAAACAGTTTCAGCCAATCTATTAAATAATATACATCTCATTTGTAAAATAAATAATATATTAATAAAAACTTTAAGTTCATTCAGGCTTAGTCCTTAATCTAGGGTCACCACAACGGAATGAAGCGGCAACTTATCCAGCATATGTTTTACGCAGCGGATGGCCTTCCAGCTGCAACTCATCACTGGGAAACACCTATACACTCCCATTCACACTCATACAATACAGATGATTTAGCTTACCCAATTGACCAATAGTGCTTGTCTTTGGACTGTGGGAGAAAGCGGAGCACTCGAAGGAAACCCACGCCAACACGGGGAGAACATGCAGACTCCACACAGAAATGCCAACTGACCAAGCCGAGGCTCGAACCATCAACCTTCTTGCTGTGAAGCGAGAGCGATACCCACTGCACCATTGTTAAGTTAATAATTAAAATATTACAACAACACACATGAAAAATAGGACTTTATGGTAGCGTAATACAGCATGCACAGTTTGAATACACTCAAATCTTTATGGTAAAGTACAAACTCAAAATCAAAATAACTTTTCTTTTTCAATCAGCTATTTCTATCTAAAATTGTCCAGTTACACTTCATAGTGATGATGAAGAGGTCTATAAGATGCACCAAAACCACAAGCCAAAGTCTAAAAAGAAAACCTCAACTGAGTTTTGAGCGTTGTGGTGTGAGAGTCAGGGCTTTAAATGTGCATTTATCATTTGAAAAAATCAAGACACAGCAGGAAATGTTGAAGCGAGTGGCTCTGGAGAGCGCAGTTTTCAACACGCACAGTTATGCCAGCTAGCTAAATACAGCAGAACGCACACGCGCTGATTACAGATCATACTCGTGCCTTACAAACACACAAATTACACACTCAAGCTTCTTCCTGTAAATACCACAAATGACGGACTGCAATTAGACTCTATTTTTACTCCACCTGTCTATATCAGACAATCTGAGCCTATAAAAAGCATGGCTAGCACGTCTCCGTTTATCCTGTGGCCAGGATTTTGTCTTGCTAAAAACAACAATTAATTCATTAATTTGTTTGCATGCTTGCTGTACAATGAGTAATAGTGCTACAGAGGTTTTAGTATGGAGTGATCTGTAAGAAAATCTAAAATAATATCAGAAATTGAGTTGATGAATAAATAAAAAAATTAATATTACACAGTGATCTGTGAGAAAATCTAGTGAAGTAATATCAAGGAATGAATGAACAAACAAACAAACAAACGAATTGGAAAAATCTAGTAAAATAATATTAGGAATTATATTGAACTGAATTAAATTGAATTGAAACAAACGAGCAAGCAAATAGTACAGAGTGATCTTGGAGAAAATCTAGTAAAATAATAATGAATGAATGGTACAAAGTGATCTGGAAGAAAAATCTAGAAACATTTAATTTAACTGATTTGAATAAATGAATGAATGAATGAATGAATGAATGAATGAATGGTACGATCCTGGAGAAAATCTAGAGAAATAATATTATGAATGAATGAATGAATGAATTAATTAATTAATTAATTAATTAATAATACAGAGGAGTGATCTAGAAAAAAATCTAGTAATACATTGAATTTAAGTGACTTGATTGAAAGAATCTTGGAGAAAATCTAGTAAAAAATAATGAATGAATGAATGAATGAATGAATGAATGAATGAATGAATGAATGAATGAATGAATGAATGAATGAATGAATGGGACAGAGTGATCTGGGGAAAAATCTAGTGAAATATTGAATTGAACTGACTTTAATAAATGAATGAATGAATGAATGAATCATGCCAAGTAATTTGTAAGAAATTTTGTAAAATGTTGAATTAAATGAATTAATGAATTTTACAGAATGATCTGGAAGAAAATGTAGCAAAATAACATCAGGAATTTAATGAATGAATATATTAATATTCCAGGGTGATCTGGGAGAAAATCTAGTATAATAATATCAGAAAATTAGTGAATGATTTAGGAGAAATATCTAGTGAAATAATATTAGGGATTGAATTGAATTGAAATGAATGAATGAATGAATGAATGAATGAATGAATGAAACGGGGCGATCTGGGAGTAAAATTCTGAATTGAACTGACTAGAATGAATGAAAGAATAAATGGCTGAAAGAAAGAAATAAATGAGTAGTACAGAGTGATCTAGAAGAAAATCTAGTAAAAAATTGACTGACTGAATTAATTAATTAATTAATTTTACCGAGTCGTCTGGGAGAAAATTAAGAAAAAAAATTCATGAATTTGATATCAAGAATTTAATAAATTTATATTTGATTTAAGAGAAAATCTACTTAAACAATATCTGAAATTAAATTAAATTTAATTGAAATGAATGGAATGAATGAATGGTACAGAGTAATCTTGGAGAAAATCTTGAAAAATACTGAACTGACTTGAATTGATGAAAGAATAAATGACTGAATGAATGAATTAGTTCATTAATGAAGTGATTAGTAAGAAAATCTATTTGAATTCAAATTGTTGAATTGAATGAATGAATGAATGAATATTACAGAGTGATCTGGGGAAAATGTAGTAAGATAATATCAGGAATTGAATTGAACTTGCTCATTATGCTCGTTTCATCATGAAAGTGTTGTTTTATGGCCCAGTTCTCTGCTTCTCATATCACATTGTCTCTATAAACCTTTGTTTACGCTGTGGCTTGGATCTCTTTTTATGTGTGTGTGTCCAAGCGGCCATGCTTCAAGTCAGTGAAGGAGTGTGTGAGCCGTTGTCAGTTCGGCGTAGGCTGTTTGTCAAGCTGTGTGTTGTTATGGTTGGCCTGTGACGCCTCATTAAAGGCACTGGAGTGGATGTGATGTTAATGAGTAGTGGGCACACGCGACACTCCTGCGCTGCCAGCTGGATGTGGTTGGAAAACTCACTGGTTTGACAGTAATAAGAAACAGCGTGTGAGAATAGAGATCATCTTGCATATTTGCAAAAGTTTTTCACTTAACTGGCACTATTATTCAAATCTCTTCTAAAATGCTGGACTGTTTAAGCTTGTTTTTAGTAAAATAAGAATAAACTCAACAATTAGGACACTACATAGAGTTAAAGTCAAAATTATTCGGCCTCCTGTGATTTTTTTTTTTTCTTTAATAATACAATACAGTCTTTGCATTTGTTTTATATCAGCTAGAAAAAAAACAGTTTTTAATTTTCTTTTAAACCATTTAAAGATTAATATTGTTATCCCCCTTAGCTATTTTTTTTCAACAATTAAATTAACCAAAAATACTAGAATACTAGTATCCTGAAAAATATCTAGTAAAATATTATGTTCTGTCATCATGGCAAAGATTGATTTAAGACACACCTATTTAAAAATCTGGAATTTGAGGGTTAAAGAAAAACAAAATACTAAGAAAAATCTAATGAAAAGTGGTTAGCTATGCACACATAAGCCCCTTTCACACAGTGATACCGGTAAATTTCTGGAAAATTTCCGGAACGACTTTACCGGTATATTGAAAAAAGCGCTGTTCACACAGGCGAGGACGTTACGGAAATTTTCCGGAAAAGAGCATTCACACATCCATTCCAAAATACAGGTAAATTCTGACATCATTTACCACAAATGAGCTTCAAACGGCTGCGCTTGTATTTGTAAACATTTGACTAAATTACAGACTCTGTGGATGATCAATATTGTGAACAACTTTCGCAGGATCACTTTCGCATGTCGAGATGTTCATGCGTGTGCAGGCGCTCATAGGCGCACGCAAAGCTTGAAGGTAAACAAACAACGGCTTATCATAAGCATCTCATCGTTGATTATTTACACAGTTGGCATTAAGAAGAACATATAAACGTGATCTGACTAACTTCTAGCAGCTAAATGTGTCTGGAAAAATATTCAAAGGCTTTTATCCTCACAAACCGCACGGACGTAAATGCGTCTGACTGTTGTGATTGGCTAAAGCAGACGTCTCACGTCAGCACGTTCTAGACGTGCACGCGCTTATTACGGTAATCTTCCTTCTGCATTCACACAGCGCAGCATTCCGGCAAATTGCCGGTAATGTTACAACTTCTCTTTCCGGAAAATAGCCAAAACGAATTTACCGGTATTTTCAAAAAGGACCTGTTCACACATACAACCTTTCCGGAAAATTGCCGGCAATTTTCCGGAAAGGTCTGTATGTGTGAAAGGGGCTATAGTCAAAAATGGAGTTTTGATGTTTTTACAGAATACAAAATATTGTAATTTAACATGATTTTATAATGTATTCTAATATTATTCTAGTGAGATGTTGCCAAAAATATTCCCATCCAACATGACGCTCTGTTCACCCCAGACGTGGCATGCGCAAATAAATTGTTCTATCCGCACGCAAATAGACGCGTGAACATTGAGTTTACTCACTTCATTTGAGCATCGAATTTGCTTCATTCATGCAAAAAATTCACTAATATGATTTTTATTGAGAATAACTGTGTTTATGTGCTTTAGGACGTCTAAAAAACAGTGTATCTTAGTTCGGCAATGTATCAAAGTCCACTAGATTCTTTCAGAGGTGCACCTGAGTTCATCAACTCGTCCAGAAACTGTACCTGGATGATAAAAGCTTTCAGCGGTGCTTCAGACTGAGCCGAGCCCAGTTTAAATAAGCTGCAGTTTAAATAAGCTGTTGTCCGGTGTTAGCAAGAGAATTTCCCCTCGGCAAACCAACTGTAGGCACTAAGTTATAATCACGCCCCTTCAAGAGCAAGCTCCAGATAGGTTAACATGGCACGAATGTTTGCTCAAGTTCAGATTTTCAACACAAGCGAAATTGCACCTAAGCGTGTCAAAAGCGCGAAACGATCAACTCGTTTATCCACATCATTCGAGCGGCAAATCACATGATACTCTTGTTTATAATTACAGGCATCATAAAGTAGTAACACACCAGTGTCATTAAACATTACATACATCTGAAACAACCGAGCTTCATATAAGGTCAACTGAGAAGAAAGCAGGTGTGAAGCTGAAGAGAGCTGTGAATGTAGGATTAGCCTGAATGAAACACCTAGGAGAGACTGGGAAAAGCTCCAGGAGCAGCTCACACGTCTGATCAAGCGCCTGGAACCACACACTGATCTGATGTGTGTTTGCTCAGAGAGGAATATCTAATCCAGCGTGACCCGTCAGATTCAGGCGAGCTTTATTTACCTTCAGAAGACCGAGCAAACACTGAGAAACCTCCACTGACCTCAGGAGGACTGTGGGAATGATCGGACCTCAACTTCCTCGTTCCGGCACCATTGATTTACTCTAAAACAAGAACTTTGTTGGATTTCACAGTCAAAAACACGATCAACCTACACATGGACCCTTACAGTGTATTAATCAGGGTTTAGTGGGTTTGAATCATTTCATCAACCATTCAAACAAACCAAAAGTCAATCAGCATGAGAAACTGCTGGGGGAACCAATCAGCTTAGGAAACTAGAGCGAACCAACTCGTTAGTTAATCAGTATAAGGATGTCTACTAAACCAGGACAAGTTCAGACTCAAGTCGAGGCCAAACCAGTCTATCAGCATCAGAAACTCCAGAGTAAACCAATTAATCAGCCAATCAAAATAAGTCACTGCAGAGTGAATCAATGAATCAGCCAATCAAAATAACACACTCCGGAGCAAACAATCGTTCAGACAATTAGCATGAATCACTCCAAAGTGAACCAATCAATCAGCCAATTAGCATGAGAAATCCCAGAGTGAACCAATAAATCAGCTAATCAGAATGAGTCACTCATCAATCAATTAGCCAATAATTAGAAACTACAAGAAAATCAATCAATTAGCCAATCAGAATCAGAAACTCCAGAGAACCGGCAATTTTCCGGAAAGGTCTGTATGTGTGAAAGGGGCTAAAGTCAAAAATGGAGTTTTGATGTTTTTACAGTATACAAAATATTGTAATTTAACATGATTTTATAATGTATTCTAATATTATTCTAGTGAGATGTTGCCAAAAATATTCCCATCCAACATGACGCTCTGTTCACCCCAGACGTGGCATGCGCAAATAAATTGTGCTATCCGCACGCAAATAGACGCGTGAACATTGAGTTTACTCACTTCATTTGAGCATCGAATTTGCTTCATTCATGCATAAAATTCACTAATATGAATTTTATTAAGAGAATAACTGCGTTTATGTGCTTTAGGACGTCTAAAAAACAGTTAGCATGAGAAATCCCAGAGTGAACCAATAAATCAGCTAATCAGAATGAGTCACTCATCAATCAATTAGCCAATAATTAGAAACTACAAGAAAATCAATCAATTAGCCAATCAGAATCAGAAACTCCAGAGAACCAATCTATCAGCCAATTAGAATGAGTCACTCGAGAGTGAACAATCAATCAGCATTACAAATTCCAAAGTGAACCAAAAAATAAGCCAATTAGCATGAGAAACTCTAGAGTGAACCAATCAATCAGCCAATCAGAATAAATCACTACAAAGTGAATCTATTCATCAGCCAATATGGTTCACTCTCAAGTGACTCTATCAATTAGCCAATCTGAATCAGACACTTCAAAGTGAACCAACCAATCAGCCAATCAGAATGAGTCACTCCAGAGTGAACGAATCATCAGCATGACAAAAACTCCACAGTGAACAATTAATCAGACAATCAGTATGAGTCGCACCTGAGTGAACAATCAATCAGCCAGTAAGCATGAGAAAATCCAAGAGAATCAATCAATCAGCCAATCAGAATGAAAAAATTCAAGAACCAATCAGTCAGCCAACTGGAATGAGAACCGAGAGTAAACCAATCAAATAGCCAATCAGTATGAGAAACCTCAGTGTGAACCAATCAATCAGAATGAGAAAATCTAAGAGAATCAGTCAGCCAATCAGAATTAGAATCTTCAGTGTAAACCAATTAATCAGCCAATCAGAATGAGAAAATCCAAGAGAATCAATCAATCCGTCAATCAGAATGAGTCACTCCAGAGTCACTAAAATGATGGTCTGATTGGCTACAAATAAAATATAAAAGTGAATAAGTTGAAATTCAAATAAACACCATAGGTTAAAAATACATATATACAAATAAATAAACAGGTCCTTTATAAGATGTAATGATATATAAAAATACTACTGTTTACATTCAAATTAAAGCATTCTTCCATCGACATGCATGCAAAATGCAAGCGAGTGTGAAATGTTTCTCATTTTATTGCGTTCCAAAGTCAGCTTTGCTTGGTCAAGTCATGAATGTGTGAGACCAGGGCCGGAGTGGGACTCCTTTTCAGCCCTGGAGTTTTAAGCCTCAGACCGGCCCACCTCAGTTCATGACTGACTATATTAAAATAAGGTCATTCCAATTCAGTTTCTAATTACACTATCACGTCTTTTTTTGAGAAAACAGCTGCTTTAGAACTTTAAATGTTCAACAACCCTTACAGTATTATATGTCTTAACAATAAAAAAAATAAAAATAAAAAAAAAACGGGTCGGCGGCGTCATAATTTAACGTGCTAACCACTGGACCACAACAGTTGTATGGTGAGAGGTGACACATCTGAGTTATATAATCATTATGAAAAGAGCACAGCTGCGGTTATATAATGAATAAGAAGACTGTGGTCAAGTAAATAAATAAATTTAAAAAGTGTGACTGCTGAGAGCAACAGATTCTGGAGCTAGGGACACCAGCCCTCGCGGCCAAAAAACGGACCGGCCCACCGGGAATTCTCCCGGTCCTCCCGATTAGCCAATCCGGGCCTGTGTGAGACTAACAGAAGATCAAAATGTGACCATTTTTAAACCATGAAGGAAAACCCCACCCCTTTTCACAGCACCATCCAAATCATCTCAACATGCTCAAAAACGAGAGTGTTCGAGGCTTTACTGATCAAAAAACTAAAACACCACTGTAAACATACAGCATTTGATCCTTCTTAAAATACCATGAAAAATCCACAAATCCTTTTTATTTTTAATATAATGAATCTTCAAATTACGATTATGTTTAAATTCAAAATTAATAACAAAATTACAAGCAAATAAATTATTTAATTACACTTATGTAAGAAAAACTTGATGACAGGCTGTTTTAGAAAACAATTATGGAAATTCATTGACCAAAGGTTGGTCCATGTAAACCAAGACAAAAGGCCAAAAATACATATATAATAATAACAAATGACACTAGCAATTATTATATGAATAAAAACAATGAAATGGATTTTGAACAGTACCTGAACCGCTGAAGGCTGAGCCCGAGGGTCAAAGAGACGCAGCTTTTTGTCCTAAAGAGAAAGAGAAAATTTGAAGAGTTCAAATATGACAAAAATAGAATAACAAGAGTGCAGGACATCATGCATGACAGAAATTAATATCCATATCGATAAAACAAGCAATGCCTCATGAATATATTGTGTGATCTAATACTGTTTTCTACTCCGAGAAAAATGTAAAATATAGAAAATGGCAATATCATTCACATTAATCTTATTTCCCAATATTTAATTTAATTACTGTTTATATAATTAAAGTGTTTAAAAATAAATAAATAAATAAATGAATAAATAAATAAATAAATAAATAAAGGCTTGCTCTAAATATCAACAACATGAAGAACATTTAATAATCTGCACAAACGAGGAATGTTAAAAAGGTAATATTTTTCATTCGCCAATCAAACTTCGATTAGTCTCAAAATAATTATTCAAACATACATACACTCAACCGGCCACTTTATTAGGTACACCTATCCAACTGCTCGTTAACGCATATTTCTAATCAGCTAATCACATGGCAGCAACTCAGTGCATTTAGGCATGTAGACATGGTCAGGATGATCTGCTGCAGCATTTCAAAAACTGCTGATCTACTGGGATTTTCACGCACAACCATCTCTAGGATCTATGGAGAATGGTCTGAAAAGAGAAAATATCCTGTGAGCGGCAGTTCTGTGGGCGCAATTCGGATGGTAGCGTCAGACTTGGCGTCAACAACAAAGTATGGATCCATCCTGCTTGTGTATATGGTTCAGGCTAGTCATTAAGCTTGAATCATCTTAGACTGGTTTCTTGAACAAGACAATGAGTTCACTGTACTCAAATGGGCTCCACAGCCACCAGATCTCAATCCAACAGCAAACTTTGGGATGTGGTGGAACGGGAGATTCACATCATGGATGTGCAGCCGACAAATATGCAGCAACTGTTTGATGCCATCATGTCAATATGGACCAAGATCTCCGAGGAATATTTCCAGTACCTTGTTGCATCTACGCCACAAAGGATCAAGGTAGTTCTGAAGGCAAAATGGGGTCCAACCTGGTACTAGTAAAGTGTACCTAATAAAGTGGCCGGTGAGTGCATGTTTTATAGTGAGAGCAGCTTGATTATAATTATATGTTGGTGGTGCATCAGTGTTCAGCAAATACAAATGAATCAACCTAGAGTGACCAATTCGGCATCTAGTATAAACAGTCTGTTCAGGTCTGGTCTCAAAAACTAATTTGGAAAAGTGTCTTTCATGTATTTTCAAGTTGTTTTCGAGTAGTTTATTACTTATGCTGCTGTCTTTGATTCAAAAACACATTTTTATTAATCAAACATGCATATGTTTTAATAATTTAGTAGACATATTCTTAATAATAAACAAAATGTGCAGAAATGTAACGGCACCACTTTACAGCTATGCCATTTTCCTGCAGTTATAAAGCTATCATGACCGTGATGTGACGTTTATTTTGAGTGTGCTGACTAAGTAGACTGCGTTCATTATTATTATACAGCAGAAAAAGGCTTCATGTGGTATTTGTTACGAGTCTGTCGACATAATTGGCGGTGTAAATCCTGGTGTTACCCCGACATCACAATCAGTTCAGTCAATCGATGACCATCAGACGACCCGATCAGACTCCAGCTCAGCCAATCAGATGGCAGAAAGGAAATGAGCGCTAATAGGAACAGGCTGTTCGCTCAACACAACAAACCCTTAATGAAGAGCAGAGACTGACACGTTCTCCCAAGAGTCCTGACACGCCAGAAAAAACACTGCGCAATCCTCCAAGATCACGACACGCTGGCCTTAAAGTCGGAATGAAGTCAAAACTTATTTTAATATGTATATAGTAGCGTTTGTTATCAACAATGTGCACTTCATTATTTCTTTGGAAAAATTAACTTTCCCTTTAATCAAATATCATGACGAAATCACGAACTGCCCTAAATCAATTCGCTTCATTTGAGGACCATTTCAAGAGGGTGTACATCATGATAAAGGGAAAAAAGGACAACCTAAAATTCTGTTTCATGGCGACTTTAAAAGCTACATTCACTTGCTGTCTATGAATCACACTGACCTGCAAATACTGTGCGTACATTTAGAGAATACTGCTAGATTTTGATTCGTGTTGTTGAGAAAATCCTATTTTTACCTAAAAGCAAATCACTGTGTGTGTTCTTTCAAACCATGACGGCTTTAACAGGGTTTCTGCAGATATCATAATGTCAGATTTAAGGCCCTGTTTACACTAGTGAGTTTAGTTTTAAACCGGCGTTTTAGTTCAAAAACGATCCCGGTCCACACTAGCGTTTCTGAACATATCTCCATCCACACTACGCCACCAAAAACGTATATCACGTGACCATTCGTGCACTCTGGGCATGCGCGTTCTAGTATAAACAGAAAGCATGCGTCTCGCTCGGCGTTTGGTTATTGTTAGTCAACAAACGCTGGTTAACAATGAACGCAATGGCAAATAAAGCAAGAGAGGTATGTTTGTGGACAGACGAAGCGGTCGAGTTGTTACTAAACGTAACATATGAATAACTGCACAATGGCGCCTAAAACAGACAATAGTGCAAACAACGCTCCCATTTCTGTCTCCATGTTGTTGTTTACAGTAAAAGCTGGTCTGCTGTCTTCCGGTAGCGTTAAAGCCATGTGTTATAGTCATGTGATAGGGGCTTGACGAATAAGGGAAGGATAGGCAATGACACAAAAGCCCCAATCAGGTAGCGAATGTCTGCAGCCCCGCCTCTGTTTTCAGATGTCTCCGTTTTCCCCCATCCACACTGAGACGTAGCAGCAGTGTTTCAGAATGAAAACGGCCTCTCCAGCTTTTCCACAGTGCTTCGTTTTCGCAGCTCAAAAACTCCGGCGTAGTGTGTATGGATGGCGTTACCGTAGCAAAACTTATACATTTTCAAACTAAAACGCATTAGTGTAAATGGCCTAAGACTTCTTAAGACCACTTTAAGACCATTAAGTATTAAATTTAAGACCTTTATCACAATATCAAAAACACTCATACACATCAAGAAAAATGCTAAATCACAAAACTAGTGGTAAAATGAATATATTCAAATTGAACAGTTCTAAAGACAAGTTAGATGCACCATTGAACTACAGAAAAAAACAAACAAACATCTTAAGGCTGATTTATACTTTCGTCTGGAGCTGCATCACACACCTCACAAAATAGACGAGGCTTTTATACTTGACACGTTTGGGTGGTCAAAAGAAACTGAAGGTAAAATCAGACTGATAAACAGAAAAGTGTTATATCATTAATATCATTGAAGATTTTTAAACGTATTGTTTTTTATTATTTTATAGTTTATTATAATGATTATAAGGACTTTTATAACCATTCAAGTTTTTATATCAAACTTTGATGCATCACTTGCTTTTGTTCATATCTTGGAAAGTTCTACCCATTAAAGTTTGTTAAAATATTAATGACAACAGAACATCTACAATTATATTTTTTATTATGGCAAGAATAAAAGCAAAAAAAAAAAAAAAAAAGTACACTTACTAAAAATTCACACATTACTGTTTCTGACCTCTACTTATAAGCTGAAAAGCAAATTATGGTCCAACATCCCTGACCATTATCCCCAACAAGGCCTAGAAAAACAGGCCATCAATATATTGTGAACCCATAGGACATAATTTGTTACTTTATTTTAGTTTTTAACTTGTAAATGGTTTCAAATTCAAAAATGTCATATATACATCAGTGTAAAACCTGCGAATGGTGAAAAAACATTCTTTAATATTAAAACCACCTGGGTCTCCACTTTTGCATGGCCTATTTTTGTTGTAACAAACTTATCCCTCAGTTTTTCCAAACTTTTCCAAAAACCTTTCTCCTTTTCTATTGCTGTTGAAAAGAATTATTGGTTATCTGGTTCTCCCTATGATCACGCATGTACAGATCATATTGATGTCTGTACAGACAGACCTGTTTTAGACAAAACATCTTCACAGTGATTCATATTCAACTCAAATCAGACGCAGCGCTGCGCGAACTGTTCGCCCGAGTCTCAAAAAATTTGGTGAGCTCCGCCAGCTGAAATCATGTCGCGTGCACCCAAAGCGAACATCCGCAAACACCGCAAAGTCATCACATTGGCCGCGCGTTGACTTAGTTAACTTTACTTAAAGTGAATAAACCTGTTGCTTTTAAAGCGATTAGTGGACTTCACTTAAAGTGAGTAAACCTCTTGACTTTTAAAGCGATTAGTTGACTTCACTTTAAAAAGTTTGTAAACCTCTTGACATTTAAAGCGATTAGTTGACTTCACTTTAAAAAGTGAGTAAACCTCTTGACTTTTAAAGCGATTAGTTGACTTAAATAAAGTGAGTAAACCTCTTGACTTTTAAAGCGATTAGTTGACTTAAATAGTGAGTAAACCTCTTGACTTTTAAAGCGATTAGTTGACTTAAAGTGAGTACACCTCTTGACTTTTAAAGCGATTAGTTGACTTAAATAAAGTGAGTAAACCTCTTGACTTTTAAAGCGATTAGTTGACTTAAATAGTGAGTAAACCTCTTGACTTTTAAAGCGATTAGTTGACTTAAAGTGAGTACACCTCTTGACTTTTAAAGCGATTAGTTGACTTAAATAAAGTGAGTAAACCTCTTGACTTTTAAAGCGATTAGCTGACTTAAATAAAGGGAGTAAACCTCTTGACTTTTAAAGTGATTAGTTGACTTAAATAAAGTGAGTAAACCTCTTGACTTTTAAAGCGATTATTTGACTTAAAGGGAGTAAACCTCTTGACTTTTAAAGCGATTAGTTGACTTAAAGTGAGTAAACCTCTTGACTTTTAAAGCGATTAGCTGACTTAAAGGGAGTAAACCTCTTGACTTTTAAAGCGATTAGCTGACTTAAATAAAGGGAGTAAACCTCTTGACTTTTAAAGCGATTAGCTGACTTAAATAAAGTGAGTAAACCTCTTGACTTTTAAAGCGATTAGCTGACTTAAATAAAGGGAGTAAACCTCTTGACTTTTAAAGCGATTAGTTGACTTCACTTTAAAAAGTGAGTAAACCTCTTGACTTTTAAAGCGATTAGTTGACTTAAATAAAGTGAGTAAACCTCTTGACTTTTAAAGCGATTAGCTGACTTAAATAAAGTGAGTAAACCTCTTGACTTTTAAAGCGATTAGTCGACTTAAATAAAGTGAGTAAACCTCTTGACTTTTAAAGCGATTAGTTGACTTAAATAAAGTGAGTAAACCTCTTGACTTTTAAAGCGATTAGTTGACTTAAATAAAGTGAGTAAACCTGATGCTTTTAAAGCCATTAGTTGTCTTTACTTTAAAAAGTGAGTAAACCTGTTGATTTTAAAGTCAACTTATCGCTTTAAAAGTCGAGAGGTTTACTTACTTTAAGTAAATCAACTAATCGCTTTAAAAGCAACAGGTTTAGTCACTTTTTAAAGTCAACTAATCGCTTTAAAAGTAACAGGTTTAGTCACTTTTTAAAAGTAAAATCATGTCACTTTTTACAGTGATATAACAAAGTCTATTAAAGCGGTCTTCGGTTCTGGTTTTAGTCATGCAAACTCTCCTTGAAGACATTGGGAAATGCAGAATAATGCTTTGTTTTACCCATAAATCACCCTCAGTAACCACTGCCACCTCATCTCCAGACAAACACACCAGACAAAAGTCATGAAAACCAGAACAACAAATCAAGTCAAGCACAAACAGTAGACGCTCACACAGAGCCACAGTATTTCACAGTGACATGCGGCTTTTCCTGCTCAACAACATCAAATACAGACACAACCATCATGAGCAGAGGAGAACATCTTAAAGCAGTTCACCCAAAAATAAGAAATCTGTCATTATTTACATGTTTCTAACCTTGATGAGCTGTTTTCTTCTATCAAACACAAAAGATATTTTGAAGAATATTGGAAACCGGTAACCTTGACTTTCATGGTATTTGGTTTTCCTACTACACTGTAAAACCCAAAAGTCAACTTTATTAAATCAAATGAGTGTAGTTAACTCAAAATTGACAAAGTTAATTCTACACATTTTAAGAGTTTTGATCTCAGTGTTGAAGGTAATGAGTCAATTAAATACATCATAACTTCAACTTAAATGGAGTAAGTTCACAGTACTCCTATAGATTAGTTTTCTAACTGAAATGGTCTGCAGCAAGCAGTTTCCTCAAATGGTTTGAGTTGCCTGAACTTATTGGGTTTTACAGTACTCAGTAGGTTTGAGTTCTCTTCATTTATTTGATTTTACTGTGCTCAAATTGCTTCATTTCTCAAATAGATTAAGTTCACAGTACTCATTAGGATTAGTTTTTGAACTTAAATTGTTTGTTGCAATTGGTTTGAGTTACCATAACTTTTTTGGGGTTTACAGTGTATGGAGGTCAGTGGTTAGAGCTTTCTTTAAATGATCTTATTGTGTGTTCAACAGAAGGAAAAACTCATTGAGCTTTGGAATCACTTGAGTGAATTTTCATTTTTGGGTGAAATGTCCCCTTAAAGTTTTTGACTCTTCTAAAGCATAAAAATACCAAAATATGTTTGCAGATATTTAAGAAATATGCTAAGTGAACATTCTTGTTTATCTGAAAAACTATGCTGAAGTCAGATATTATATTCTGCTTTGAAAATGTCTGTTATGTGCCAAAATCTCTGTCTTTGTTTTGGTTCTTTTAAAACACCCAATGGTAATTAAACCATTTAAATTTCAGCACCCCGGGTTGCCTTGGAAAAAAACAGAGTATTTAATTTATTCAGTCATGAAGGCTCTTAAATTATGCGCCTGTGACCAAAATGTGACTCGAGATACCCCAAAATAAGATGCGGATTCAGAGCTCACCATGGGGTGGTTAATAATTAGCAAATAATACAATTCAAATATGTTAATTTGTTTTTGTTTTTTTAAATATGGAGCCAGATCAGTCTCAAAAATAATACCTTTACAAGTCCACAAAACAGTTGACATTTACAAAAAACTGTTTGTAAGTCTGAAACACAATTTGTAATTATACAAATCCAATTCGTAAATTCAAAAGACCATTTAAAAACACACAAATACGATTCGTAAAAAGACGGTTCAAAAATACACAAATCCAATTCGTAAATTCAAAAATAAACAAATACAATTTGTCAATTCAAAAACACAAATCCATTTCCTAAATTCAAAAAACAATAAAAAAATACACAAACCCAATTCCTAAATTCAAAACACGACTTTAAAAAATAAACATATCCAATTCATCAATTTAAAAGGCGATTCAAAAATAAACAAATCCAATTCATAAATTTCAAAATACACAAACCCAATTTGTCAATTTAAAACACGATTAAAAACACACACAAATCCAATTCGTCAATTCAAAAGACGATTAAAAAAATACACAAATCCAATTCATCAATTTAAAAGGTGATTCAAAAATACACAAATCCAATTTCTAAATTCAAAAATACACAAACCCAATTCGTCAATTTAAAACACGATTGAAAAACACAGAAAAGCCAATTCATCAATTTAAAAGACGATTCAAAACCACAAATCCAATTCCTAAATTCAAAGCACGACTTTAAAATACACAAATCCAATTCGTAAATTCAAAAATAAACAAATCCAATTCATCAATTTAAAAGGTGATTCAAAAATACACAAATCCAATTCCTAAATTCAAAAATACACAAACCCAATTCGTCAATTTAAAACACGATTGAAAAACACAGAAAAGCCAATTCGTCAATTTAAAAGACGATTCAAAACCACAAATCCAATTCCTAAATTCAAAGCACGACTTTAAAATACACAAATCCAATTGGTAAATTCAAAAATAAACAAATCCAATTCATCAATTTAAAAGGTGATTCAAAAATAAACAAATCCAATTCATCAATTTAAAAGGTGATTCAAAAATACACAAATCCAATTCCTAAATTCAAAAATACACAAACCCAATTCGTCAATTTAAAACACGATTGAAAAACACTGAAAAGCCAATTCCTCAATTTAAAAGACGATTCAAAACCACAAATCCAATTCGGAAATTCAAAACCCAATTTATAATATACACAAATACAATTAATTTGACAAAAATATTAGGGATTTTTACTTGTGAATTTACAAATTGTGTGTTGTATTGTGCGGTGCACATTTGAATTTTATTTTGAAAATGTAATAATTTTGAGACTGATCTGGCTCCATATTAAAACATTACTGTAATCTCAGTAATAATAATGATAAAAATGCACAATGATAAGTAAATATTACAAATATACATTTTTGTACAGCTGTTTTTTTTCCTCACTCATCAGTCGATCAGATTACTAAAAGTTAAATTGTTTAAAACAAAAAAAACGTTTTAACAAAACCATATTTATTTAAAATTATTATAATGAGGTTTGGGTCATTCTAACATGTATTAATTCTATATTGGTTGAAATGTTTGTGATTGTATGATCCAGTTTTCACATTCATTCATTTTCCTTCAGCTTAGTCCCTTATTTACCAGGGGTCACCACAGCGGAATGAACCGCCAATTATCCTGGCATATGTTTTACGCAGCAGATGCCCTTTCACTGCAACCCAGTACTGGGAAACAGTTACATGTTATTTGGGGGGGAAAAAAGCAGGTCTTCAAACTATCAGCTGGTAGTTTTGCTCAGTTTTCCCCCTTCACTGGCTTCAGTCTGTTACTGCAGCTATCTTCAGTTCATGCGCTGTACACTTCTGCTATTTTATTTGCTGTTTATAGGCTGACGCTGCAAACAGGGGCCGTGGTGGTCAGCCCACCCACAAGGCCAAGCAGTCCCAGGACAACCCTGACAGAGTGTCCTGATCCCAGATCAGCTGCAGAGATCAGCGGCAGTGTAAACAGACTGAGCAACTGATCATACATCAGAAGAGGCCTGCAGCTCTACAGGGAGACTTTATTACAGTCTGCTCTTACACTGCACAGACAACACACAACCTGACCTCTGATGACAACACACACACACACACACACACACACACACACACACACACACACACACACACACACACACACACACACACACACACACACACACACACACACACACACACACACACACACACACACACACACACACACACACACACACACACACACACACACACACACACACAAGCGCAGCCACAAATGTGCACAGACACAAACATAGACACATGCAAACACACAGACAAATTAAGACACACGCATACACAAACTCAGATACACACACTTGCATGTGCACACACAAACACTGACACATACAAACCCGGATATGTGTGCGTGTGGACAAAAACATACACAGATGCATACACACACACACACACACACACAAACGGAGAAACATGCATGCGCACACACACAAACATGCAAATACACACACAAACACTCACAAAGCAGACACACAGACAGATGCAAATACACAATGCAGAAGCGCACACACAGACACACACACGCCTGGACTCACAAAAAAGCAGATACACAAACACACAAATACGCACAAAAGCAGACACACACAGATGCACGCAGAGTCTCATACAAGCTCAGACACAGTCGCACAAATGCGTGCATGAGCACACAAACACAAACACACACACAAATAAATGCAAACACAAACGCACACACATAGACAAACACAGATACACACACATGTATGTGCACAAAAACAGTCACAGACATATGCAAACACACAATGCAGACACACAAACAAAGATACACACGCGCGCCTGCACAGACATACGCACAAAACCACTTGCACAGACACACAAACACTCGCGCAAACGCAGATACACACAAGCGCACATGTGAACATGCACAAAAGCAGACACACACACACACACACACACAAATGCAGACAAGCTCTGACACACAGAGTGACACAAATGCAGACACACACACACATATATGTGCACACACAAACACAGACATATGCAAACACACGATGCAGCTACACAAACACTTGCACAAACACAGATACGGGCACACATAGACATACACACAAAACTACTCGGACAAACGCAGTTACACACAAGCGCGCATGTGAACATGCACAAAAGCAGACACACACACAAATGCAGACATACTCACGTGCGCAAACCCAGACACGCACACAAATAAACTCACAAACCCAGATACACACTCAATTACAGATAGGTACAAAGACAGATGCACAAAGACACACAATCTTAGAGACACACTACCGCACACACACGAACAAACACAGACACACATGCAAGCATACCCAAACACACACAAATGCAGACTTAAAAAAATAAAATGCAGGCGCACAGACACACATGCACAAACACACACAAAAACAAACACACACACTGCACCCAATGTGCGCACACACGCATAAAATAAACGCAAACAAAGAGTGTGTAACAGCTGTTCCATCAGTGAATATAGTTTGAGCTGACTTGAGTTCTTCTCACATTCGCTTGAATGAGTTTCAAACACACACACACACCACACACACACACACACAAACACACACACAAACAGACACACACTCACACACTCACACACACACACGCGCACACGCATAAGCAAACATCCCACAATCCTCTGTGCTGCCATTAACAGCAAAGTGAAAACAGCGGCTGTGGCCATTACAGTATATCAAAATAATTACTGACCAATTCAATACCTTAAAAAGATCCTTTTCCAGCCGTTTGTTCAAATGTTAGAGACTCAACAACTAACAACGCTCATAACTTGTCAAAAAAAATACAACTAAATGTTACGTTGAGCAGTCAGGTGGAATGTAGCTTAGCACAATACACACCATCTCCTATAAACATTGACATGTGTGTGCGTGTGTGTGTGTGCGTGTGTGTGTCCAAAGGAGTTTATTGCAGTGATGTCACAGAACTTCCATTTGGAACCAGAGTTCCACAAAGAATTCTAAAAATGACTGCTTTTGTGTGTGTGTGTGATATCAGGACACAAATCTGTATAATGTCGTGGGTAGGACACAGGTATTACAAAAAGGAGGTGAAATATGAGGACATTAATGACGTCCTCATTTCTCAAAAAGCTTATAAATCACACAGGACGAGTTTAATCAGAGAGTTAAGCTGCACACAATCTCCTGTGATGGTTGGGTTTAGGAGTAGGGTGGGGTGAGGGCAATACAAAATACGGTGTGAACAGTATAAAATGAATGGAAACCTATGTAATGTACTCACTTTTCACAAAAAAAGTGTGCATGTGTGTGTGGGGGGGTTTCTGTTGTACTGCATAAAATACATTTTGCCTATGGAGAGTCCCTGTAAACCATTTATGTAAGTATGTATGCTCGTGTGTGTGAGGAAAATCTTCTCTCTTATGCCTAGTTCAGACTGCGTGATTTTAACCCCGATTTTGGCTCGCTGACAGGTTTTGAGAAATCGCTGACAAATGCCTGAAATCACAGGCAAATCGCTGCTCGTGCACGTGAGTGACAATCACAGTATGAACGATTAAAGACGCAATCTGAGAGAATCGCAGATGAGTCGCCGATGCCTGTGAGATATTTGGCGTGCTAAATATCTGGAGCTGTCGGCGATTCAAATCATGCCGTGTGAATTGAGTTTTGACTGAAAATAACATCAGCGATCGCCTACAGCCAATGAGAGAGCAGCTTTCACTTGTGTGTGCGTGTGTGTATAACTGCTGCAGGCCAGCTGGAGGCTGGGGGAGAAGTTAAAAGCGCTCTTTTTAGGTTTATTTGGACCCACGAAATGGAGGAAAAACTAGTGGAGGTTTGACAGGGCTCAGGAGCAACCGTGTCTGTTTGACGTTTCATACAGAAAGAAAGTAGTTTATTATCAACGTTGAGGAGAAATGGCTAATTCCCTTTAAACCCAGGTGAGCAAACATGTACATGTTCTACCCCATTAAAGGCTTCTTTCTCATTATGTAGTTAATAACAAAAGATATACCTCATGTTTTTGGCTGTGAGACGTAGTTTGGACGAAGTTGTTGGCGATTCTCCCTATAGTAAAGTCATGCAATGTGAATGTCCATGTCGCCGAACCATCTTGCAGTGTAAACAAAGCAGCGACGAAACGCTAGCCCAGATAGTCAAGCAGTGTGAAAACATCTGTGACACGACTAGTTTGAAAATCATGCAGTCTGAACTCAGCATTAGGGCTCATTCACACTGGACGCTTCTTTGCTTTTATAAAAGTGAGACGCTGCACTCAGGAATGGGTTTTAAAAAATGCAGGGACTACATTTAGTCATTTAGCAGACATTTTTATCCAAAGCGATGTACAAATGAGGACAAGGAAGCAATTTACACAACTTTAAGAGCAACAATGAATAAGTGCTGTAGGCAAGTTTCAGGTGTGTAAAGTGTAAGACGCAAAAACATTAGTAATTTCTTTTTTTTTTTTTTTTTTGTAGTACAGTTAGCGGTGGAGCCAGAGGCAATTGGAGGAAAAAGGAGACTAAAGAGTTTAGTTAAGTCGTTTCTTGAAGACAGCAAGTGACTCTGCCGTTCTGATGCAGTTAGGGAGTTCATTACACCGGACAGATTAAATGCAAGAGTGTGGCGAGGGGGCGTGGCCGAGAGCCGTGGGAACGGGGTGAGGCCACCGCGTGAGTGGATACACGTGCGGTGCGCACCTGCCTCTGATCCCACGGAAGGAGCTCTGGACCATAAAAGGAGGACCGATGGCAGAGGAAGCCGAGAGAGGACCGGGCCCGGGCATATTGTTTTACTTTTGCTTTCAGTTTGACGGCAGTCTCCGCGAGGAGCTGCCGTCCGTTTGTTTTGGTTTGGTTTAAATGGCAGTCTCCGTGAGGAGCTGCCGTCGTTATTATTAATAAATATTTTAAACCTGCGTCGGTTCTCCGCCTCCTTCTTCCCGGCGGCCAAAGGGCCGTAAACTTCATTACAGTGGTGCCGAAGCCCGGGAGAAGGAGGGACGCGTTGTCCAGATGCCCTCGCCGCTGAGAGAGGGGGCGAGTGTTCGGGAGTTAACCCGAGTGGGGGAGAAACCCGTTCGTCTGCCCAGAGTGCCGGGGCGGCCTGAGGCTGGCGAGGAAAGGATCTGCCTGCTGCCGTCTCCCAGCATGGGGAGGAGCAGGGGACGCGGGGCTCACCACCGGAAGGGAAAGAGCTGAAGGGAGCCATCCCACAGAACCCGGGGGAGTCGCCGCGATCCGCCATGATGCCAGAGCCTGCATCCATCCACCGAAGCGGGAGCGGAGCAGGAGACCAGAAATGCCGCCAGCCAGCCAGGAGAACCGCCGCCGGACGCCAGAAGACGGACGGGTGGATAGATTCCTCCACAGGGCTCCCAGCACGTCGTCGCATCTCTCAGCTGGTGGAGGACCGAGTGGCAGCGTGTCTGGAGAACCGAACCCCAATTTTTTTTTTTTTTTTTCCTCTCTCCCCTTTCTCGGTCTACTCTGTCTTTCCTCCTTTTTTTTCCATCTCCTTTTCTCTCGGCCCGTCTCATACAGGTCTCGCGGGTGCTGTGGCGCCAAACCCCTCCCCCCCCCCCCCCCACCCCCCCCGGAGTATGCACAGCCACGGGGTGCCCCCGGCCTGTGATGGGAGATGGGGGTATGTGGCGAGGGGGCGTGGCCGAGAGCCGTGGGAACGGGGTGAGGCCACCGCGTGAGTGGATACACGTGCGGTGCGCACCTGCCTCTGATCCCACGGAAGGAGCTCTGGACCATAAAAGGAGGACCGATGGCAGAGGAAGCCGAGAGAGGACCGGGCCCGGGCATATTGTTTTACTTTTGCTTTCAGTTTGACGGCAGTCTCCGCGAGGAGCTGCCGTCCGTTTGTTTTGGTTTGGTTTAAATGGCAGTCTCCGTGAGGAGCTGCCGTCGTTATTATTAATAAATATTTTAAACCTGCGTCGGTTCTCCGCCTCCTTCTTCCCGGCGGCCAAAGGGCCGTAAACTTCATTACAAAGAGTTATGAACAAGATTTAACTGTAATAATGGACCCATTGAAAATAGAGAATTAATAGGTTATGATTAGCCCTTGAAGATATATCATATAACTCATGATATCAGGACAAAGCCACAATGAGCGCCGCCCCTTATTAATCCGGGGTCGCCACAGCGGAATGAACCGCCAACCTTTTGCAGTAAAATGACCCGTTTTACGCAGCGGATGCCCTTCCAGCTGCAACTATTACGGTCTGTGTCTTTTTCTTTGTGTTCTTCTTTTTTTATTAACCCTCCTTTGTTTTTCTTGGCTTTTGATATAAGTGCGCATGCGTTCCAGCTCTCCGTGGGTGGACGCACCTGTTTCCCATGTCGGGATTAAATGGAGAGGGGGTAAAGATGCCAACGAGGAGGCGAAAGGAAGACACAGCTTTAGTGGACCAGCCAGCATTTGATTTTTGTGGTCGTTTTCTTGTCCTTCTTTTTTTTTGTTTGTTTCTGGGGATTTATTATTTCATTCGTTTGTTATGGGGTAAGCATTTGTTATTGTTATTATTGGTTTTCTGGTAAAAATAAATTGATTTAAAAACGATTATAATGTTTACTAAGTTTCTCTTTTTATGTTGCTTTCTCTCCGTTTAAAACGAGTTATTCTTTTTGAGAGAGGTTGTAACAGCAACCCATTACTGGGAAACATCCATACACACTGATTCACACGCATACACAATGGACAATTTAGCTTACCCAATTCTCCAATAGCGCATGTCTTTGGACTTGTGGGGGAAACCAGAGCACCCGGAGAAAACCAACAAGAACACAGAAAAGCCAACTGACCCAGCCGAGGCTCGAACCATTGACCTTCTTGCTGTGAGGCGAACGTGCAACCCACTGCACCACTGTGCAGTCCCCTCTGCCATGATATAACAGTAAATAAAGTAGTTGTCATGCCAACTATCTACTCTAAATAGAAACTCACAACAGTTGCCCCGCCTCTGAGCTCTTCTGATTGGTCACTGCTTTTGGACCTGAGTGAAAGTTGAAGGTCTTTTAAACTTGACACGGAGTCTAAATAAATGTGACTTAACAGTCACACATATTCATTCATGTTAAAATTAATAAACAATGGAAAAGTACTGCGTTGGAGAGGAAAAACTCCTTCTGTGTGAACGCCAGTTAATATTTTTTTGCCATTAGAAGTTGGTTATACACCCAGACCGTCACCACACAGTTGTGTTTAAACCCCTTATGAAAGTCATTTCTGCATAACAGACCCCCTTTAAATCAGCACCTGCAGTACAGCTTTGATGGCGTTTTTACTCCTGAACGTGTGGCTGCTGAACAAAGGCTGTGCTTCATGTGGCAGACGTGTCATAAAACATGCGAGTCGGAATTGAACACACATGCTGGCGGTGTTGTTTGCTTTAATAAGGTGGATCAGGGCAGATTGGAGGGTTTATTGTGGTAAATTACAGCTCTGGACTCGCGAGGCCACAACCTCAGAGTTCACTCTCTGATCCAGTGTCGTATTTCTTCTCACAGTTTTCACTGAACTCTCTGATATTTTTAGCTGTCGTGACGAGGTGTTGTTATTCCCAGCCATTTTAGAAGAGAATATAGCTTACACTGGAACAAATGCTGGGCTCCACACAATCGATTTGTGTTGGGACAACATGAAGGAACTAAGTTAACTTAGTAGTTTTTACAACTTGAAGTGAATTGAACATAAAACAATGAAGTGATCTAAAAAAAAACCCACAAGAATTGTGTTGATTCAGCTCATTTTAAATAAGTAGTTAGAACAAACAGCAAACATTTGAGTGCAGAATTATATAAAGGATTGAACCATATATTAAAAAATACTTGGCAACATTTTATTAAACCAGTGTGCACAGGTTATTCTTGAAACACGTCTCTTATTTAGTATTTTCAAGGTATTATTTTAATGATTGTAGTCCGCTTTATGTATTACTGTATTTAGCTGCAGATAAAGAGAGGACAATACAAAGCATATGCAAGATCTGTAAGTCTCATTCTGTCTGAGGGATTATGTATGTCCTGTAAAGTTAATAATTTAAAAAAAGCTTCTTTTTTTAAGTAAAAGTAAAGTTTACTCATTCCTCAAAGGACAAATCATTTTGTAAATTAATAATAATAATTTGTATTATTATTATTATTATTATTATTATTATTATTATTAATAATAACAATCATCATCATCATCATCATCATCATCATCATCATCATCATCATAATATTAATATCATTTTTATTATATACATTATTATTATTATTTTATTGTTATTATTATTATTATTATTATTATTATTATTATTATTATTATTATTATTATTTAATTTAGTCATTCCTGAAAGGAAAATATTTTGTAAATTATTAATCATTATTTATATTATGAACATCATCATGTAATTTATTCAAAGGAAAAATATTTTATAATTTATTAATCATTATAATAATTATGAAGATCATCATTATTTAATTTAATCAAAAGACAAATATTTTAGTAAATGATATTATTTATTTTATTATATATTTATTTATTTATTTTTTTTTTTACTAATTTTAAAACTATTTTAAGAAATAACACTTGACCTTATAAATTTCATTTAATGACATATTAAAAAAGATTTAAATTTCACTTAATCATGTATGCAAATAAGATTTCTTTTAACATTAAATTTGATAGTTTTAATTGTTTTCAAAGTTTTACTTTTAGGTGTTTTTTTGTAATTTGAAAACCAATAACTGTTAATAGAGAATAATTAAATATAAACAAAGACTAAAAAAAAACACTGAGTTTAATCAATAAGAAGTGGATGATGATCTACGAAAAAGCTCATCTGTGTACTAACATCATTCTCTGGTCATGAGAGACAGAGAGCTTGATGGGAAACACACACACACAAACACACTCTGGCGACCTCTACAGGTGAGAATGTGCTGCTGCCAAATCCACAAAATCCTACAGCACACTGCAGGTTAATATCAATATTTTATTTTCTAAAATTGATATTTTACAAATTTTACAAACATAACAAAGATACAAAAAATTGAAGAACTAATTATTATTCATTCAAATATTTCCCAAGTGCTCTTTAAAGGAGAGAATACTTTTTCAACAGATGATTTCTGAACATAATAGTTAAATAACATTTCTAATAACTGATTTATTTTATCTTTGCCATGATGACAGTAAATATTATTTAACTAGATCCTAGTATTCAGCTTAAAGCAAGACTTAAAGGCTTAACTAGGCTAATTAGGTTAACTAAGCAGGTTAGGGTAATTAGGCAAATTATTGGAAAACAGTGGTTTGTTCTGTAGACAAATAAATAAACAATATTAATAATACAGAACTTAAAAATGATTTTAAAAAAATAATAAATTCCAGACAAACTAAAATAAATACTTTCTCTAGCAGGAAAAACACGATAGGCAATACTGGTGGCATTGGTGAGAAATATCCTTGCACTGTTAAACAGCACTGGAGAATTACTTGGAAAAACAATTCAAATGTCACAAAACAGATCTTTTTTTTTTCTTAAGCTGTATGTATGTATATTCATTTTAATAAATAAAATAGTAACATATGACATGTAACAATTAAATTACATTAATTACGGGATTATCAGCAGCCCAACGCAAACTTTTGTATAGACCCTTTCAATGTGATGTCATTGTAATGTAATGTAATGTGTATTTATATAGCGCATTTATTATGTATGGCCATAAACCCAAAGCCCTTCACAATAATGAGGGGGGTCCCTCTGCACCACCAGTGTGCAGCATCCACTTGGATGATGTGACGGCTGCCACAGGACAACACACCACAAACCAGCTATTAGTGGAGTGAAGAGACAGTTATACAACCAATTCGGTGGATGGGGATGACTGGGAAGCCATGATCGTAACGGCCTATAGAGGGATTTGGCCAGGACACTTGCTCTTTCATGAGAAGTGCCATGGGATTTTTAATGACCACAGAGAGTCAGGACCTCGGTTTAACATCTCATCCGAAAGACGGCGCCCACTGACAGTATAGTGTCCCCTTCACTTTTACTGGGGCATTAGGACTCTTGCAGACCACAGGTTGAGCGCCCCCTGCTGGCCTCACTAACACCACTTCCAACACCAACCTAGTTTTCCCATGTGGTCTCCTTTCTAGGTACTGACCAGGCTCAGCCCTGCTTAGCTTCAGTGAGTAACCGGCCTTGGGCTGCAGGGTGATATGGTAGTGGCATTGGCCCATGAACATTTCCTGCTTGTCATCACTATTACTATATAACTATTTCATAACTTTAACAAGAGGCGATTCAATCATAACTTGATGTTATAGCAGCTATCGTAACATTATTTATCAATATGTGGAACTTTTCAAACTCTTAGAAGCTACGAAAATTTAAAATATAAAACAGGAAATACGTCAGGATCAGTTATTGTTTACATCCATCAAAATGATCTATAAGACTGAAGGGCTTTAATCTGCAAAAACAACCATCCTGAAGCTACAGTAGCCTCCTTTATCCCACTTATTACACAGCTACCTGCTACTTTTCATCCATACACACTCATACACTACGGCCAATTTAGTTCATTCAATTCACCTATAGCGCATGTGTTTGGACTGTGGGGGAAACCGGAGCACCTGGAGGAAACCCACGCCAACACGTGGAGAACATGCAAACTCCACACAGAAACACCAATGGCCCAGCTACAGTGCTAACCTCTGAGCCACCGTGATGCCCTAGTTCCTAAAATTGTATCATTTAAATGTTTCTTTATTTTATTTTATCCAGTCTGTGTCTCAATACAGTGATCGTTCATAAAATTGTATTGATTTATTTATTTATTTAATAATTTTATGTGTCCAGCTGTCTATGAGCCGTCAGAATGGACATTGTGTCTCAGTTTTTACCTTGCAGGATGAAGCCAGCAGAGAACCGTCTTCCTTCCAGGACAAACCCTGCAGCTGATCAGCATGAGGCTCCAGCACTGCACACACACCCATAAATACAAACAGGTCAACACACATACACACAAACCACACAACTACAACAACAACGCAGACTCACAGGACAACAGTGAGAAGCGTGACAGTGCAGGGAGTTTCAGCTCAACACACATATACAAACACAGACACACACGTCTGTTAGAGGTGTGTGGAGACGCAGACTAATGTGAAATGTGAAAAGATCATGTGATGCACCAGATCTCAGAGATCTGAGAATGTAAACATGAAGAATTTGAAATAAAGTTAAATAATAAAAGCTGCTTATTTAAAAACGGCCCACAACCGACAGAGCGAAAAATAAACAGAAGTAGAATATTGGGAAGAACCAACTGATGTGAATAAACATTAAATATAAATCTGAAATAGTGCAAAAATACTAAAAACTAAAGCCACATTTAAATTCAAATAACAAATACTTAACATAAACAAAAAATAAACATAATAAAACGAGGTTTAAAACTACATTAAAGTTGGCACCAGTGATGTAGTGGTTAATGCGTTGACACATGCACTCCAGTGCTCACGGTGACCCAAGTTTGATTTCGCCTCGCGGTCCTATGCCGATCCTTCCCCTCTCTTTGCTCCCCATGCTTTCTTGTCATTTCTCTCTACTTTCAGGTCCAATAAAGGTGAAAAAAAAAACTAAATATAATAAAAAAATAAAAAATAAAAATAAATAAAAAGGTATAAAATATATCAATGATTTAAAATGATCGAAACCAAATTTAACTTCAATGATTTAAATGAAAAAAAATGTATATTAATAAATGAAATATAAAAAACGAGTCCGGAAAATTGCAAAAGCTAAAACAAAACTAAATTAATTAGAAATTATTTTAAGCAAAACTAAAATTAAAATGAAAACTGATCATCTAAAAAAGCTATTGTTTATTAATATTAATATGTATTGTTTAATTTATAACTATTTGATTTACTTATTCTAATTAAATGGAAATGCAATACATTTTAGGGTTATCAACTAAACCTTTATGTGAAATACCTGAAATAAAAATAAAATAAAAATCTACTGAATTTGCTTTTATAAAATATTGAGGTTTAAGAAACCGAATCTTAAATAACAAATACAGATGTAAATGTTACATAGTATTTATATACAACATTTACCGTTGGCTTTTTATTTAAAAACCCCTACTAAACATTAAAATGAAGGTAAATTCTTATTTGCCAGATATTAAGGCATGGAATAAACCAAAAGAAAATGGAGGCAAAAAATGATAAACTAAATACAAGCGATGTTGCTGCAGCTGATCAGGATCTATATCATATAGACAGAAGTTGATGTATTAATACTGCTAAGTTAATTGTTGAAATTGATAAGGATTGTTTTATATAGTGCAGGGATGGGATGTGTAAATATCCTGTTAATATTTAGAAATCTTGCTGTGTTTATCTTTTAAACAATTTTTCTCGCAAGGTAAATAGCTGTACATGGTGTGTACACCATGTTTTTGGGTCCTGTTGACTCTGCTAATTAAAAATAAAAGCTTTTCTAAAAATGTATGCGTTGTTCATGTTATTGTTCATATTTTACAAGTGATATTTCCACCCCTGTGAAGATAATAAATACCAACAATCCTGTTATAAGAGAAATATTTTTGTGCTCATAGCTGAGTTTAACCCGGGCTAGAGTGTGTGAAAGATCGTTTATTTCTGCAGTTCAACATATATTGTTTTATTAAATTATTAAAAACAGCTTACATCACACATTTGTCACGTTTCACGTATGTTTTGTGGTGTTTTGTAGTTTGTTTTGTTTTGCATTCTCTTTTGCAGTTTATCCTGTTATGTTTTAGGTGTGAAACCATTGGACAAAGCGGCTGTCAATCACCATCGTGACTGAATCGGTGCGCCAATCAGGAGCAGGTCCGCACAGTATAAAAGCCGTGCGCTTGCGCTGTTCTCAAGAGTGCTTGGCTCACAGCCAGTCTCCTCACTTCTGTCGGCCGGCCTGTTCTCTTGTGTTTTGCTAAGATTGTTTGCTGTTGCAGTGTAACAGTTTTCTCTCGATTAAGTAGCGATATATTAGATAAGCTTGTGCAGCTCAGTTTATGATCTAGTGAGAAGTTGAACGATCTTTATGAGAATTGGATTGTATGATATCTTGTTTTGCCAATGGCTGACAGTTGTACTTAACGAGAACTCTAGTCATTTGAGCAGCCTAGTAACTTTATCTATTAGTTAGTTAAAGAAGGCGTTGCCGCATGTGTAATTATGTTTTGAAGTTATGAAGTTTAGTTAAGCTACATGGTGAAGATTACGGTTTTGTTTCTGCATTTTTCTTTGGTTAGTAAGTTTAGTGGGTCGGGGTTAAGTTAGATCGTTTTGTTATATTTATTTCTTTGCTTTGGCAACACTCCTGTTTTCTTTGTTTAATTCAATTATTTAAAATTACATTGACATTACATTTCCTATATTCATTGTTTGACATTCTCTGTTTCATAAATACTTACTTTTTGTTTCACTTAACAACCGGTTGTGTCTTCTCCTTATTTATCCACCATCATTAGACTCTCTTATTGTTACGTTTCATCCTTTTAATAACTTAACTTAAACACGTAACAGTTTTTAATAAATTGTGTATTATTACGTGTTCTTTTTAAATTCAAGTGCTTATATTTGTATTAGCGAGCCTGTGTTATAGTGCATATTGGTGGTCAAGTGAGAAGATTGGTGGGCGTGGTTGATTTGACGTACAAGAGTTTGGTTGGAAGCTCTATTCCACGGCTCCGCCTCTGGCTCCGTTTGGCAATCCGTCTACGCATGCCCAGGCTCCAATTTCAGCAGTCTTTTGCAACAGTTTGTGGCTTCATGAGGCGCTTTGCCTTCAAAGCGTTCAATGGGAAAAGGTGCTATTGCATCATCCATGCATTAAATTCCATTTTCCTCCACCATGTCTTTAAAATTTGGAGATTTATTTCACCCTAATATTTTCAATGGAGTTTCTGTGCTCTCCTGCTGCCATCGGTTTTCCTCTCATTCCTCTCTTTTACACTTGAACAACTAAGTGAAGGCTTAAGTCTATTTAACTTAATGTATTGTATTTACAACTTTGCTAAAATAAAAAATAAATAAATGAATAAAAACAGTTGTGCATATACCTAATTTATTGTAAAATTAATAAAAATATCATAAACACACAACATATTACTAGTTATTTGAAAGTTAGTTAAAATCAAAATTAACAGTAAACTATAAAAAAACACTTATTACTTGATTAAGAATTTTGTCGATCTAATGTGTGTTTTTCTCTGAGATCTGCTGAATTTGTATGTTGTTGTGAGTGAATGAGACAAAGACACATGAATGAATGAGAGCAGATCCAGCAGCAACATGAGCTTCAACATTTACCTCAGACGCTCCGTACGGCAGAGCCAGAGGACTGAAACAAACCACACACACACACACTTACAGAGACAAAGACAAACAGAAAACACACAAACAACACCCTCATCAACAGCCTTATTCAGACGACTGAACGCAACTCGCCAATCATGAAAAGCATCTGACGCTTTCATTTTTCTGCTCTTGTCTTATTGACAGAAGTCATAAAATGACAACATTGACTTCGGGGCCTTTTTTGTAAATCAGATGCAAATTAATAAACGCTTTAATATAATATACAGTTGAAACCAGAAGTTTATACACACTCTAAAAAAACAACATGACCATTTAAAAAAAAAAATGTCTGATGGTAAATCATACTAAACGTTTACTATTTTAGGTCTATTAGGATTACTTAAATGATTTACAATTGCTAAATGCCAGAATAATGAGAGAATTTTTTTTGGAGAATTTTCAATTAATTTCTAGACAATCAAAAGTTTACATACCTTTCCTTGGAATATTTTTAGCTTTGCTTTTAAACTGTTTAACTTTGGTCAAGTGTTTTGGGCATCCTTCCACAAGCTTCTCACAATAATTTGAAGGAATTTTGGCCCATTCCTCCTGACAGAATTGGTGTAACTGAGTCAGATTTGTCTTGCTCGCACAAGCTTTTTCAATTCTAAAATTATTAAAACTAAAAGATTACACTTAGGGGCCACTTTATTAGGTACACATGACTTGTCCAACTGCTTGTTAACGCAAATTTCTAATTAGCCAATCACATGGCAGCAACTTCATGCATTTAGGCGATTTAAGTGACTTTAATCATGGCATGTTTGTTGGTGCCAGACAGGCTGGTTTGAGTATTTAAGAAACTGTTGATCTACTGGGATTTTCACAAACAACCATCTCTAGGGTTCACAGAGAATGGTCTGAAAAAGAGAAGATATCCAGTGAGCGGCAGTTTTGTGGGCGCAAATGCCTTATTGATGCCAGAGGTCAGAGGAGAATGGCCAGACAGGTTCCAGCTGATGGAAAGGCAACAGTAACTCAAATAACCACTCGTTACAACCAGGGCATGCAGACGAGCATCTCTGAATAAACAACACGTCCAACCTTGAGGCAGATGGGCTACAGCAGCAAAAAACCTCACCGGGCACCACACAGGAAACTGAGGCTACAATTCGCACAGGCTCACTAAAATTAGACAATAGAAGATTGGAAAAACGTTGCCTGCTCTGATGAGTCTCGATTTTTGCTGCAAAATTCCCTAACATCCAGGTCAGAATTTGGCATCAACACCATGAAAGCATGGATCTATCCTACACCTTATAAAGTGGCTGGTGAGTGTAAAACTAAATATTAAACAAAAATAAATTAAATTAAACCAGTTAACGTACTAATAACTATAAAAATACACTAGGGCCTAGTATCCTCATGGATAAAAGTTGATCAAAGGTGATCGTCTGAATAGGGCTTAAATGTACACAGAGTAACTGAAGACAAAAGAAAATCAGCAGCGATTGAGTTTTGTGTGTGTGTGTTTGAGTGTGTATTTGTAAATACATGTGTGTGTGTGTGTGTGTATTTGTATATACATGTGTGTGTGTGTGTATGTGTGTGTGTATTTGTATATACATCTGT
Organism: Danio rerio; assembly: GCF_052040795.2. NCBI lineage: Eukaryota > Metazoa > Chordata > Actinopteri > Cypriniformes > Danionidae > Danio > Danio rerio. Next base: position 11,461,119 of record NC_141023.1, read on the forward strand.
GTGTGTGTGTGTGTGTGTGTGTATATATTAGTATATACATCTGTGTGTGTGTGTGTGTGTGTGTGTGTGTGTGTGTATTTTTGTATAGACATCTGTGTGTGTGTATTTCTATATACATCCGTGTCTGTGTGTGTGTATTTATATATATACGTGTGTTTGTATGTTCACCTGTCAGGGCAGAGTCTCGATTGATGTCCCACAGCTGAACTCCTCCAGCAGAGGCGACAGCGAGCAGAGCAGAGGCTGCCGGGTGGAAGAGCAGCAGCTCCAGCCGACCGTCCGCGGGACTCAGAGTCACTTCTGCATTACTGGGCTGATCCTGATCCACATCCCACAAACGCCACAGCTTCACCTGAACACACAAACACACACACAGTATTACACTGTTCTAACTGTTAGGATCATTTTAAACCGAGGATAAGCGAAATCCTTAGTTATCTGTAATCACATTTTATACTATACCTGAGGTTAATGAATAATCTTGAGTATACTTAACAGACGTTTCAGACTGTACATTCTTGAACGCCAGGTTAACATTCTAATTTGCATATTTGCGGTGCCACAGTCACCAGCTGTATAATAAAAACAAGCTTAGATTTGTCCACCTGTCGGGTTATGGAGACGTATGCATCACCATATGAAGCATAAGAACAGGACGTGTGTTTGGATATAACTCAGTTTTTCGTTATAATTGTTCATTTATTCGTTTGCTGGAAATTAGAACTGAATATTGAAATAGATTTGAGACAAATCTTTGAGCTTAACAAACACAATTAAATATGTAGGCTAATTGATGTCTTCAGTGGAATGCGTACAAAACCGTTTCCTTATCTACGAAAGTAAAGGAGTAAAGAGTTAAAGTAAAGAGAAAGTAAAGAGGCTGAATGGAGGAGGCTGGTTCTTTATTCTTACACTGCAGATGCTCTGTTTAACTGTTTTCTCGCTGGTGAAGCGTTCAATTTTTCCACTTCCAAAGTCCGCAATGTCAAGAGCAAATGCGCCATGGAGTGACACAACTGACTCTTAAGGCTCTACTTTAATGGTCTAAGCCAGGGGTGTCCAAACTCGGTCCTGGAGGGCCGGTGTCCTGCAGATTTTAGCTTCAACACACCTGCAGGGATGTTTCTAGTTAGCCTGGTAATAGCTTGATTAGCTAGTCCAGGTGTGTCTGATTGGAGTTGGAACTAATCTTTGCAGGACACCGGCCCTCCAGGACCGAGTTTGGGCACCCTTGGTCTAGGCAAAAAGTCTGAAGAGCAGGGCGCAAAAGCATTAGGACCGTGTCCGAATCCACTTTTGCTATTTTAAGGACGGAAAAATACAATCTGCACCGCAGCGCATGATCAAACAGGGTTGAGCTTATTCTCTTAATGAGTTATAGGTGTGTTTTGAGAATAAACCAATCAGAGTCTCCCATTCCCGTTAAGAGTTTGTTGCGTCACTCCATGGTGCATTTGCTCTTTACATGGTGAACTTTGTAAGTGGAAAAACTGAGCACTTCAAAACAGTTAAGAAAACAGTGAAAAAGAGCATCTGCAGTGCAAGGATAAAGAATGAGCCTCCTCCATTCTGCCTTTACTTTCACTTTCTATTTCGTGGATAAGGAAAAGGTGTTGTACGCACTCCACTGAAGATCCATTAGCCTACATAATTAATTTCGTCTGTTAAGCGCAAAGATTTATTTCAAAACTATTTTTAAATTCAGTTCTAATTTCCAGCAAACGTATAAATGAACAATAATAACGAAGTGTGCTCAAAAAAGTTTTACACAAACACACGTCCTATGGTCCAAAACCTGACAGGTGGACAAATCTATGAGCTTGTTTTTATTAAAACAAACACAAATATGCATAAAATAAATAATACTAATGATGACAATAATAACATTATACAGAAGCAAGTTGTCATGAATAAGCTGAAAAAGCCCCCCGAGGTGAAGGCATGAGGGCAGTGGTTTTTATAGTTATGTAGAAAATAATCATTTTTGTAACATTTTAATCCTTTAATTATTTTTCATTCAATATCAATATCATTTGTAAAGATATTTGTGTATTGCTGTACATCCTGCATGTTTTAAGCAATGTGCAACTAACGCGCCCTGCGCTGGACTTTAGATCATTGTGCAGTCTAATTTAGTTCCTCAAAATAGCAACGTGCCTACAATGTGCCTTAACACACCTCTTTTCCAGACCAGAACACCCATGAGTCTACAAAGTGGCGCAAATGGATTTGCTCTTAAAACAATGGTAGAATACGTGAAAATTAGGGTTGCGCTGGTCTGAAACCAGCAACACGTCGTGAAAACACTTCTTGTGCCTTATTGCACCGTGTGTATGATAGAGCACATCAAGGGAATGCTAGATGGGACTCTGGTTTAATGAACGTTATGCTCAAAAAACAACCAGAACTCATTAAGAGAATAAGCACAACCCTATTAGCATATGCGCAAGGGCACAGAGCGTATTTTTCCATCACTAAAATAGCAAAAGTGGATCCAGACACGCCTTTAATGCTTTTGCACCATGCGCTTTAGACTCTGCACCTAGATCATTAAAATAGAGCCCAGACATATAAAATTACAGACAGACAGACAGACAGACAGATGTAAAGAAAAACATACAGATGGATAACAATGACAGACAATTGGATAGATGGACAGACAGAATTACAGACTGACAGATGAAGAGAGACATGGATACAAATGACAGATGGTTAAATGGAAAGACGAATTAACAGAGACAGAATGACAGACAAACAAAATGACAGACATTGACATACAGGACAACAGACGGACAGAATTATAGAAAGATGAAACAACAGACAGACAGACAGACAGTCAGATAGAAAAAAACATGCGGACAGATAGATGGACAACATGATGGACAGAAAGACAAAGACAGACAGATGAACAAACAGATAGAGAGTTGAATAGATTTAATAAATGAATACAACTGAATCCAAACACAAAAAATAAACTGAATCACGTATTGATTTATTGATTTGGTTGGTTGATTAAACATTGATCGATCAGTCAGTCACAAGATCTAAAAACGATGTAAGAAGATTTTTGCTTTCAGATATTTAGATTTACTTTAAGACGTAGCTGATATTCCTTTACAGCCACTGAACTGAAGTCACAATAAAAGTATTGATAGTACGCTGGCAGAGTCTCCGGTCTCCATGGGAAATGTGCGTCTGTGAGGCGACTGCTAAAACTACTGATCTGAACGAGTGCAGTTTAAACTAGAGCAGACATCAGATGGAGAGCAGATGATGAGTGTGTGTGTCTTCATTCTGCTGAGCTTTCAGATCACTGCGCTTTATGTGAAAAAGAAAAACCCAGACATGAGAGACAGACAGCAGCATCTGCCAACCTCCACATCTGCGGCCTTGCAGATGAGGACTAAAATGCTGTTTTTTGAAGGTGACACAACCAGTAAACATGCAAGTGTGTGTGTCTTGGTTAGCTTTTAAAGCAGTCGAGTTGAAAAGACCAAACATCGGCAGATGGCATTAATAAACACTGATGGCAACAGTGCATATTCTTAAAAGACTCAACTAGGAAGAACTTAAAAGCTTCCCCATTCAAACTGAAACCCAGTACACACCAGAAATACATTTAGAGTTTGAAATTTAGTGGGGTGCACAAAAAAAAATCTTATTTCCCTCATTTGTTCGTTCAATTAAGTGCTTTTATTTTACGGGTTTTATTTTATTTATGCACATTTTGTCAATGCATCCAGGATTTTGTTAATGCAATGTCCTTAAATGAGCATGAAACAGCTGGGCAGAAACATTTGATACTTCAATAATAATAATAATAAATAATAATATTAATAATGCAGTGGTTTAGAGACTATAGTGTGTGTACCGTCTGATCAGCGGAGCACGTGGCCAGCAGGTAGTCATCAAACGGAGAGAAGTCCAGGTCCGTCACCAGGTCTGCAAACAGAATTAGGACAAACTCATCAGGGCCGCATGCATCCAGCATTATTTTTAGCCTAGCGTGAATCCTGACGCAGCAGGAAGCAGGACAGAGGACACAGCATCTGAAGCAGAGCTACTGTACCACACTCAACTAAAAGCGAAAATTGTAATTGTTTTTGTTCCTTGGAATAAAATTAAACATTTACAAATTGTTTAAATTTTAACCACCATATATTAACCTGCAATATGTGTTTGTGTTACTTTGTCATGTAATGGAAGAAAACAAACAAATAATTAAATAAATAAATAAATAAATAAACAATAAGAACAATAAATAGGTAAATAAACAATAAATAAATAAACAACAAGAACAATGTATAAAGAAATATATAACAATAAGAACAATAAATAAATAACAATAAGAACAATAAAAACAAATAAATGAATAAATAAATAACAATAAGTACAATAAATAAATAAACAACAAGAACAGTGTATAAAAAATAAACAATAATAAATAAATAAAAAGAACAAAAAATAAACAATAAGAACAATAAATAAACAACAAGAACAATGTATAAAAAATAAACAATAATAAATAAATAAAAAGAACAAAAAATAAACAATAAGAACAATAAATTAATTAATAAATAACTATATATATATATATATATATATATATATATATATATATATATATATATATATATATATATATATATATATATATATATATAAAAAATGGTGTATATGTGTATATATAGTGTTGTCGTACCAGCATGGCATGAAATCTGGGTGACACTCCATTTCCCATCAGCCCCAGCATTCACGGAGGACAGACCGACCATTCCTCCTCCTGCAGAGACAAAGCAGACAAGATCAAAACTCCAGACTGCTTCTCCTGCACTCCCATCTGATCCAGAGTCAGTTTATGCCGCTGTTTTGTCACCAGAAGAGCTCAGATGTTTTTTTTTTACTTTAATTTATTAGTTTACAGGGGAAATGCACATTAATAAACATTACTGTAGACACTACTGTGGCTATCTTTCATCTGTTGAGCAGTGATACTAAACAACTGATAAAAAAATAAACCATCTGAAATATTACTACTATTCTTTTGTAATATATTTATGGGTCCAAGCACAGAAGATGATCAAATGCTAGTGTATTTACAGGGACAGTTCACCCAAAAATGCAACTTTTCACATTCTTTCATCACACTCCAGTGGTTTTTGGTTGTTTTTCTCCGACATTCTTCTGTGAACAGACCCTCAATGGTTGCAATTTCTTTTTTTTATCAGATTTTTGCAATTAAAATAACTGATTTTGTTGGTTTTGAGTTTTGCTGCATTTTTTTGCACATTTCTTTTATTGTGTGCTGTGAAATATACACAACTTTGCACATCATAATAAGTTTTTTTATCTTTATTTAAATTTACATAAAGGATACACTGAGAAAAACAAAGAAACTGGAGTTTACCCCTAAAAAAAATGCATGGACCCTGACCATTGCTGCTTGCAGCTGAAATTTAAAACATAATTGTTTTCAATAATTCAGAGTAGGGTTGTACAATATTGAGGGGAAAATATTGTAAAGAATAATAATAATAATAATAATAATAATAATTTCTAACATGGATCGATCGTTTTGATTCACAAGTGTTTAATCTGTGTTTCATCAGGTACCACGGCTATTGGTTTGGACTCACTTGTATGGGTTTATTTTGACTCTAAAAACCGATCACCATTCACCACCATTTTATAAAATCACCAAGGACCACTAATTCAGCTCAAAATCTTCTTAAACCTCTCGAGGCCCAAGGTGTTTTTTTTTTACATGCATTTTTTATTTCTCTTTGCTATTTGGGCTTATATGAACCCAATTAGAATAAAAACCTATGTATCATCTTTTGATATGATGTACTTTTAGAGAAAATCCACCACCCACAACTTTTTTTTTTCATTTATTATACCCATGTTGTTTTCCCCTAGACGTGGGGCGTAATAAGCCCTACTTGAGCGCTAGATTTTTCAGCATCATTACTTCATTCTTCATACATTCTTCAGTAGGACTGTACGATGTCGGGAAAAATCTGACATTGCGATATTTTGTTTTTCTGTGATCCACTATACAAATCATGTTTGCTGTTTGTTCACACTACACATTTAAAATGATCTGAAACTTTTGGAATTCTTGAGGGTTTTTTGTGTGACTACTTAATTGTTTTATATTCAAGCTCCTTTAATTTGTAAAAAACAAAATAACTTAAATTAATTCCTTCATGTTGCCTTAACACAAATAGATGGTGTGGAAGCCAGCATTTTTACAGTGTATATATTGCGAATTTCACCAAATTAATCAAATTGCTCTATTTGCAAAGATTTCATTCATTTAGATTAGACTAGGACAGGTGCGAGCAAATATCCCACAATCCTCTGTGCTGCCATTTACAGCAGACTGAAAACAGCAGCGCTGGCCACTACAGTACACTAAAATAATTACTGACCAAGTCAAGACATTGACGAGATCATTTTCCAGCTGTTTGTTTAAACGTTAAAGACTCAGCAACTAACAATGTATACACATTTACATGTATGTGTATGTGTGCGAGAAGAAAATCTTACTACAGTGGTCAGAACTTCTATTTGGAACACAAAGACCCACAGAATTAAAAAAATAACTGCTTTTTTGTGTGCGTGTGTGCGCGCAGGTTTATGTTGTATTCTATTAAAGGGAGTAATACCGTATAAAATACATTTTGCCCATGAGTGTCCTTGTTAAATATGCATAAAAGTATGCGAGCATGTGTGAGTGCGTGTGTGTGTGTGTGTAAGAAGAAAATCTTCTCTCTTAGTGCTCATTCACACCGTACGAGTCTTAAAAAAAAAAAAGCGAGACCCTGCGCTCAGGAATGGGTTTAAACAGGGTATTTGCAGGAATTCTAAAGCAAATTTCAATACCTTTTCAAGACTTTTTAAAGACCTTGTCAGAATATTTGAAGACTTCATCGCCACTTCAAGTTCTAAATCAGTATCGAACCTTTAACTTAATAAACAGTTGCTAATAAACGGTTGCAGTTAAATAAATGGAGCACATCCGTGCAACAGAACTCGGATAAGCTTGAAAGAATAAATTACGCCATTGTTTTCAGCGACAGGCAATGTTTAAACTCGTCTTTCTCCAACCAGGAGTACGCAAACTTGCATTTTCCCATCTGTTTTGCTCTATGGCAGTTATTCAATTGGTTTGTCATGGGGGCCAGTTCATGAAAACCATTCCAAATGAGGGGCCGGAGAGATATGACTTGCAATATAAGTGATGACACAAGAGCATATAAGAGCCCATATGCTGTATTTGTGCTCCTTAAGACACCCACGTTGGCTTTTTCTACATTAAAACGTTAATGTGTTGTATTTTGAAACTACATAACATCACTGCATTATACAATGTTACTTTTTTACAAGCATATCCAAACGTTGCATTTCGAAGCACAAAATCTGTGTATTGCTTAAGTAGGCTTCTTCTACATTCAGACACATCTTATGTTTTAAACTGCGTAACAATTAGGGATACAACGATTATAGATTTTGGTTGTACGATTATATAGTCTGAAGAATAATCAAGGTTATCACCATTATTATGCATTTATTAAATTTAAAAGTTAGTTTCTAGTTTAGAAAAATCACAAAACTGCTTATATTTTAAAGTGTTTTTTTATTGCTGCTCAGTAACCAAATACAGCACAAAATATTTATTAAAAAAAACAAACAATAGTCCATTTCTCTCCTTAGGCTTAAGAATAAATGAAAAAGTTTTTGATTTAAACATGATTGATAATTTTACAATTAAAATAAATGACAGAATAATGAATAAATAAATAAAAATAAGAATAAATTAAAAAATAGCATTTGTCCATTGTTAGTTTAAGCTTTATATTAAAAGACCAGAACACCCATGAGTTAAGCTTGTTAAGTGTGACGTCACGCGAATCGGCTTCCGGGTCAAAGCGCTCTATTCAACTGAACGGGGAGACTCATAGAATGGTAATAATAAACGTTTACAAACCGATTTAAGGCTTTCGAAAATCACGATCGCAGTATATATGTCCATGCCTAATATCCGATGGCCAGAAAGTGATTATTTTTTTATAAATTGTTAAACTTTTGGTATTTGTTATGCAGCAAGCTCAGAGATTGTTGTGTACAGTATGATTTTATATAAAATTAACTTTAATGTGTGATAGGAATAAAACGTGATCATAAACAAATGATTTCTCCACTCAAATGAGTGGCGGCTTGGACCCGGAAACAGTATACATACGTCACAAACACGTCACCACTTAACAAGCGGATAATTCGTAATTGTTAGTCGAACACATTTTTGTTTACATTGCACTAAAAGCCACGCACAACTCTCACCACTACAACGCAAGATCATTTCTACTGTGTGCACCTGCAGGGCGCGAGTGCAAAGGTCCATTTACGAGCCGTGCACGCACTGCTCCCAATATGCGCACGTCTCCATTAGAAATAATGTACTTGCGTGCGGAAAAGACGCAATATGTCAACGACTTGCCACTATAGTTAATCTAATGTGTGTGTGTATTGGCATAACTTTGTTTAGTTGCAGCAGTTTTGTTCCATGCAACAGAAATGTGGCGTTGAGAAGCCTTTAATGAATAAAAGCAGAGTTAATAGTGAAATCGGCTAATTATTTCATCCCTATTAACGATATCAGTGCATTGTACAAAAGGCCTTTTCTACAAACATACCCAAATGTTTTGGCTGCCAACGCCACTGGCCTAATGTCAGGTGACTCTTGCTCTGTGCAGCTTGTGCTGTATTGAACAGACGCACGCCACATCATAACTATGGCGACCTTTTTTCAACTGAACTAAATTAATTTTTGATGTCTTGGTCACACTATCTGGAGGTAAGAATTAACTGTGCTTTAAGGTTTTCTGGAGAGCATCCGGTTACAGAAATTAAACAATCAAACATAAAACAACATGTTCATCATTGTAGAAATGATTTTAAAATAATACTATATTTTATTCATTCATTGATTTTCCTTCAGTTTAGTCCCTTATTTAACAGGGGTTGCCACAGCATAATGAACCGCCAACTATGTTTTACACAGCATATGCTCTTCCAGCTGTAACCTAGTACTGGGACACACATACATTCTCACAATCACACACACTCTTACAATCAGGGCCGGAGTGGGACTCCTTTTCAGCCCTGGAGTTTCAAGCCTCAGACCGGCCCACCTCAGTTCACGACTGACTATATTAAAATAAGGTCATTTCCAATTCAGTTTTTAATGACACTATCACGTCTTTTTTTTGAGAAAACAGCTGCTTTAGAACTTCAAATGTCCAACAACCCTTACAGTATTATATGTCTTAACAATAAAAATGAAAACATTACATTACTCTAACGAGGATCGAACCCGGGCCCGCAGAGTCTTAACCTAACGTGCTAACCGCTGGACCACAACAGCTGTATGGAGTAAGGAGACACAACTAAGTTTTATCATCATTAAAATAAATGAAAAAAGAAGAGTTGCGATAAAATAATGAATAAAAAGGCTGTGGTCAAGTAAATAAATACATTTAAAAAGTGTGACTGCTGAGAGCAACAGATTCTGGAGCTAGGGACACCGGCCCTCGCAGCCAAAAAACGGACCGTCCCACCGGGAATTCTCCCGGTCCTCCCGATTAGCCAATCCGGTCCTGCTTACAATACAGCCGATTTAGTTTATTCAATTCCCATATAGCGCATGTCTTCGGACAGTGGGGGAAACCGGACCACCTAGACGTAACCCACGCAAACACAGGAAGAACATGCAAACTCCACACAGAAACGCCAACTGACCCAGCCGCGACTCAAGCCAGCGGTCTTCTTGCTGTGCTAACCACTGAGCCACCGTGCCACCCTTCTTTATCTTTTAATGCTTGATAAATAATCTAATCCTGCGATGTGACTATTGAGTATACACAGATTAAGATATCAACATATTGTGCAGCCCTAGTTTTGAGTGTCACATGATCCTTCAGAAGAAAGCATATCTAATATGATGACAGGCTTCTCAGTGTTGTAAATGTTGAAGATGTTGTTTATTCATACCAGCGTGATCGGTGTTGAAGGCCACGAGGCTGCAGCTGGATTTGATGTGTTTGCCCTGAGAAGAGAAGGAACCTCCTCGCACGTTTGCAATCCAGCCCTGAACACAAAAACACAGAGATGATGTTAAAGCAGCTGGCAAGAGGATACGATTTTTTACATGTACAGTTAAAGCCAGAAGTTTTAGCCCTATTTGTATATTCTTCTCCATTTTCTGTTTAACAGAGAGCGTTTTTTTTTAACACATTTCTAAACGTAATAATTTTAATAACTCATTTCTAATAACTGATTTATCTTTGCCATGACGACAATAAATAATATTTGACTAGATATTTTTCAAGACACTTCTCTACAGCTTAAAGTGAAATTTAAAGGCTTAACTAGGTAAGTTAAGGTAATTTGACAAGTAGGGTTGTAACAATATACCGGTATGACGGTTTACCACGATTTGAACGTGCACGATTATCATACCATGAACAATTGCATTTCAACGGTTTTAACCCTTAAAGACCGAGACAGCCGCCCGCGGCTAAAAATAAGTATTGCTCTTAAATGTTTAATAACTTTTGATCCGCTGATCCGATTCATACAATTCAAAGATAAAGAAGAGAATCTCAGCTTTCCAGTGCTGTATCACATAACATCACATAACGGACTTTCAGAGGCTCCGGAATCAGTGCGGTTACGTCATCAACATTTGACAACGCTGATTTGATAAAGAAACGCTCGTCACTGTGTCTCCGGACAAACCAGACATGATACATTGATGCATTGTCCCTCCTCCATGCCCAGATTGGTTCAAACTCGCTATATCACAACCAATAAGCATAGGTTTCGCTTTTGTTTGTGGACCAAGCTTTTTGAACAACACGGAATGAGAGAAAGGCATACATTTATGCGCGGCTAAATAAAACGCAAAAAAAAAAGTTTTGCATGAAATAATTCTCATACTAAGTACTTTTGCATGCACAGCAGCACAGAAACATGAAAAAACAGTGACACAGCAAAGACGAACTGCTGCTCTTGCTGTTTTCAAAAGACGCAAATGAAGATGCAGCTGTTTGTCTGCATTGCAGACAACCATATCCAAATCCATATCCACAGACAACCATATCCATGCTGGCACATAAAACCTAAGGATGTTCCATATTGAATCTAGTTTCGTTATGTAACTATTTATAGGATAGTAAATATTTATATCTATTTTTTACTGAGGATTTGCACCATGTTTATTTGGACTTTATTTGGACTTTGACACATTATTTATTATTTTCTTATTTTTATTTGTTCATTGTAAGTTGTGTTGTTTATAGTAACTAAAAATATATTATTTGGAAAAAGTCAAATTTGCTTCACTGTTCTATTATTTTGTAACATTTGTAACATACCGGATACCGCGAAACCGTCAAACCGTGGTATTGTTTTAGACGATTATCATACCGTGAAAAATTCATACCGTTACAACCCTATTGACAAGTCTTCTGTGGACAATCAAAAATGTATAGCCTAAGGGGGCTAATATTATTCACCTTTAAGTGGTTTTAAAAAATAAAAATTGCTTTTATTCTAGCCAAAATAAAACAAATAAGATTTTCTCCAGAAGAAAAAAAAATATTAAAAAGGAATTACTGTTAAAAAATAAATAAATAAATAAATAAATAAATAAATAAATAAATAAATAAATAAATAAATAAATAAAACCACTGCTCTGTTAAACATTATTTTGGGAAATATTGAAAAAAAATAAATAAATCTGACTTCAACTGTATATGTAGACACTTTATGAAACAGACAAACCACTGCCATTATGCAAAGGCTTTACACGAAAGTATATTTTTTTTATTAAAAAAAAACAAGCTTTACTAATCTGAGGTTCAAAAATCCCTGAAGATTCATGAGGGAAACTGGAGGCCGTTTGTATGTTGCTTAAAATAGCTCATAAATTTTAAAACAATTCACAGGTTACATTATTCAAAGAAAAAATTACATAGAATTTCCCAAAATATTTCACCTCTTTGTGACAAATGTAATTCATCAGATGCGGATCTATCTCACAGTTTTATTTTTTGTTCTAAGATACAGAATTATTGGAATGGAATTTTTGATGTGCTTTCCGAAGTGTTGAAGTTGCAATTACAACCAGATCCAATGCTTGTAATTCTGGGATTCTCTGAACAAACACATTTGTTGTCAAATACACAACATAAAATGCTCCCATACTGCTTAACTACTGCCAAAAAGCTACTGCTACTGTTTTGGAAAAAAAAGGAATCCCCTACATGTAAACTGTGGCTTGGAGAAATTGCTTCTATGTTACATTTGGAGCGAATTAGATACTATTTGAAAAGAAAACTGGAACAATTTGACAAAATTTGGAATCCCTTTATCTGTTACCTTGAAAAAAAACTCATAATAATGCATCATTTCTGTAATGTTTTAACATGCTTTTTCATCATACTCTATTTTTCAAACAGGTCTTTGTAACAAGTTTGCTTGTTATGTGGGTGGGTGATTTTATTTTTATTTCATTTATTTAATTTTTAATTTTCTCCTTTTAATTTTCCTTATTTGCTGTGCCTATGTTATATGTGGACAAAATATGTAAACAGAATTAATTTTGTCTTGAATCTGTGTCTTCATCAATAAAACTTTTGACAAAAAAAAAAAAAATAGCTCATAAATAATTCAATAATACAAACGTGAAAGAAAACACATATTTCTATACAAACAATAATCCTAAAAAAATCTTAATTCTAACCATAATGAACTCTATTTTGACAAAAATTTTGACAAAAATGTGTATAATTTTGAATGAAAACACAAACAAACAATAACACTCACAGTTGAAGTCAGAATTATTAGCCCCCCTTAGATTTTTTTTTCCTGTTTTAATTATTTCTTAAATGATGTTTAACAGAGCAAGGCAATTTTTACACTATGTCTGATAATATTTTTTTTTTTTATGGAGAAAGTCTTTAGTTATTTTAGCTAGAATAAAACCAGCTATTCATTTAAAAAAAAAACATTTTAAGGTCAAAATTATTAGCCCCTTTAAGCTATTTTTTCACCGATAGAACAAATCAGTATTACTCAATAACTTGCCTTATTACCCTAATTAACCTACTGTAGTTAAGCCTTTAAATGTCACTTAAAGCTGTATAGAAGTGTCTTGAAAAATATCTAGTCATAGTTCTCCCCCGACCACTCAGCTTAGATGGCCGGCCAGCTCTAAGAAGAGTCCTGGGGCCTCATGTACGAAGACTTGCGTGGAAATCTTACTAAAACATTGCGTACGCACAAAGCTGTAAATGTGCGTACGCAGAAAAAAATTCAGATGTATGAAACACTGCGTACGCCGAATCTCACGCATATTCTTTTGTACATCCGAATGAACGTGAAACTGAGCGCAACATGCACGAGCACAAAACCCCTCCCTGCCTCCTCCCCCGTATGAATATGCTAATGACTATGCTAATGGAAAAACCCAACGAAAAAGCAAAGGCAAAAGCAAGCAAAAAGAGATACTTCGAACAGAATGTGAATTGGAGGTGCTGCTTTCGGAGGTAGACCGGAGAAAAGCGGTGTTATTTGCAAGTTTGTTCTCCGGAATTAACAACAAAAGAAAAAAATAGAGTGGGAGAGTTTAGCTGATGCGGTTAACACAGTTGGGTCTGAACATCACACTGAGTGCATTAAAAAAAGAAATAGTGTGGTTTATATCTGTAAAATGTTGCAGTACCCTTAGCAGTCTCAGTGGCGCACCTCATAAGAAGCATGAGATCATGTACTGACATGTTCGAGCATAAACTCGGCTCGAATCCAGCATCTGACGAATTCTTTCTTCTTTTTTTCCCCGCTACATATCAGATTTTGCCCACTATTTATTAAGAGAAAGACAAGTAGGAATCATCAATAAGTTTGTGCATCATATTTTATTTGCACATTTATTGAATGGAAATGTTTCTGATTCACGCATGCAAATTTATCTTCAGATAGTGTCTTTATAGCAATGTGCGTGCAATAGATCGCTCAGATTACATTGGGAAAACAGGCGACTGCTGCAAATTGTGCTTTAATGTTTAGCTGGTCAACTGTATGGTATGGAAATCTTACATACCTACTATATGAACCCGTCTCATACAGCTGCCATTGCAAGGATCAGACACTTTGTAGAGAGGAATTTAACACAACTGCCTCTAGGAGTCGCCAATGGAAATAAAACAGACACGCACAAAAAATGTGCGTACGCCTGCCAGAAAGCTGCCGTGAACCTGCGCACATTCCCACGTTCAGTTCATTGTTAGTAAATCCAAACTTGAGCGATTCTGAGCGTGAAACCTGGCGTACGCAAAGTTTTTGTGCGTACGCAGCGTTGATACATGAGGCCCCTGGTGGTTTCAAACATCTTCCACTTACGGATAATGGAGGCCACTGTGCTCACTGGAACTCTCAGAGCAGCAGAATTTTTTTCTGTAACCTTCTCCAGCCTTGTGCCTCGAAACAATCCTGTCTCGGAGGTCCACAGACAATTCCTTTGCCTTCCTACTTGGTTTGTGCCTTGACATGCACTGTCAACCGTGGGACCTTACATAGACAGGTGTATGCCTTTTCAAATCATGTCCAATCAGCTGAATTTAAAAAAGGTGAACTCCAATGAAGCTGCTGAAACAGCTCAAGAGTGATCAGTGGAAACAGAATGTACCTGAGCTCAATTTAGAGATTCACAACAAAGGCTGTGAATACTGATGTACATGTGACTTTTCAGGCTTTTTATTTTTAACAGATTTGCATCAATTTCAACAAATCTGTTTTCACTATGTGGTATTGTGTGTAGAATTTTGAGGAACTGAATTAATTTAATCCATTTTGGAATAAGACTGTAACATAAAAAAATTAGAAAAAGTGAAGGGGACACTTTTCGGATGCACTAAATTAAGAAATATATGCCTTCCTAAACAATCTATCAAGCCTTTATTTGTCACTACACTTTCGTATAGCGAAATTGGACCCCCCCAGACCATACACAAAACATCACAAACAACTTTTTAGGGGAGACAGATCATAGGAGGTAGCATTTAGAAAGGAAGAAAGATACATTTGAACAGTTAGGCCAAAAAAAAAAAAAAAAAAAAAAAAAAAACCTCAGCTTGCCCTTGATTAGGACAAAGTGAGAAAAACAGCCATGTCTTAGCATAAGATGATACAAAAAGAAATATTACAAGAAGGGTCATTCAGAAAATGGTCATCTGCTTTTAAAAATGCATTTAATAAGTGTACACCATGGCTCTAAAATCTAATGCTCTGAAGATAACTGGGTGTCATCTGTGACGAAGTAGGGGAAAGAAGCAGGGGAAAGAAGACAAAACCTGGTATCTGGCCAGCCTGGGTGTCGCACTCAAATAAATTTGAGTTAAAATATTCAAAATAAAATAAAAATAACCAATAACTGGAAAGTAATTTTCAAATTTAAACTTTTATAAAACTTCCAAAAATGTAAATATATATATATTTTAAATTATACAACACTCAATAATAAGTATTAAAATGATAAAAAAGCAGCAAAAGCACATTGCAAAATTACCAAAACTAAAATCTAAATTAAAATTGAAAGAGCACAAATGATCATTCAATTACTCAGATTGTACTAATAGTATATAAATAACACTAAAATAACTATAAAATCCAATAGACTCTAGTCATATTGACCCCCAAAACAAATGAAAAAGAAAGATACCAGTATTTAAAAAGCTAACTAATGGCTCTCAACTGTACATCTGACATAATCTCAAACAGGAAAGAGGAAGCGGATAGAAACTGCACTTTCTTCAACAGCACAAACACACACACACACACACACACACACACACACACACACACACACACACAGACAGACACAGACACACACATAGAAACAGAAGCAGCACACACAAACTTGAGGAAATGCAGAAGAGCAGCTGAGCGCTTTCGAAACCTTCCAGAATGTCAACAAGAAACGACACGCAGAGGGTGTACATGTTTGAGCAGCAAACTAGAGATTGACAATCAGAAACTACCCTTTCTGCACCAGCAAAAAGACACTTTAAAGATGCCATAGAATAAAAATCCAGCTGAATAATAACAGTTTAATACATTAAAACTATTTATAGCCTCCAACACTATTGTTTCTTCATTCTCAAGACAAAAATCCCAGTGAAAAACAGACACAAACACAGATTGATGTGTTGCACATGGGATCATTTGATTGGCCACAACATTTCCTAATGAGATTACAGCAATGCTCTTTTTTGGCCTTATTTTAAGCTTGTATTATACATTGTAAAAATATCCGTAAATCAGCCGTTTTCCATATTTTGCGATTTGTTTATTTAATTGTTTTTTTTTTTTGTTTGTTTATTTTTGCTTTGAATCACATTATGGGAGCCTGATCTTGCTTCCAACAACTTTTAACCTTGAAAAAAGTTGGGATAAGTGACTTTTATAAACATTTTTAATAGTTTAAAGTGATATTGTCTGAGTTGGTGTTGTATATTACGCTACACAAACCTTGTAATGACCTGCCAGTACATTTTCTGACTAAGGGCGTACTCACACTATGCCATCCGTACCGTGCCCAGGCCCGATTCCCTCAAGCACGGTTCACTTGGCCGGTTGTAAGAGGTGGGCCTGAGCGCGGTTCACTTGGGCTTTTGCGCCGTACGTTTGTAGTGTGAGTGCAAAACGCGCCAAAGCCCGAAACTGAAAGCGAGACGTGACTTTAAGGGACTGTTTCATATGGATTTATTGATCATTCTTACTGTTCAATGAACGCAAACTGCCGTAGTTTATTAAATACGCAAACCCCTCACGTCAGCAGACCTCCTCATTCCTGCAGCACGAGGGCTTTATAATTGTTTATGAGCTCTAAAAGTGGCGGATCTGTTCGGCGAAATATCTGACTGCGTGTCACCGCATCCCTAAGGACTGTTTGGTGAAATATTTGACTGCATGTCACTGCATATCAAACGACTGAAACGATATAACTAGAGTAATCGTCACTGTGCTGAGCGAGAACGCTTCTCTACTGAACAGCGCAGCATCGATGACGTAAGCGTGCCCAGGCCCGATTGTAGTGTGAGTGCGGGCCGTCGTGGGAGATGGGAGGGGGGGACAAGCGTGCTTTGGCCCAGTTTGAGGCAACTGCACATAGTGCGAGTACGGCCTTATTTCTCCATATATTATTTCTTATGCATTATATTACTACTAAAATGTCAACAAAAGTCACTTTGTTAAACTGTAGAGTTAAATTTTCAACATTAAATGGCAGCGGAGCAGAAATCAAGGTCCTATAAAGCAATTCACAACAGTAAAAAAAAATAAATAAATGGAAAACACTTGCGAATCACAAAACGGTTAATTAACAAATATGTTTACAGTGTAATTGCTATGCATGTAGGACTTTTATTTTCACAACAAGACCAGCATTATTGAGCTCTTAGGTAATACAACCAGGCATCAACTCATCACAGACCATCAGATGTATCTTTTGCTAATTTAACGTGAATTTTGCTGCATAAATTTGAAGCAACATACAAAGACTGCTGAGTGTTTAATGCACATTTATGCACCCTGTCATATCATCAAGCTCTAGATGTGCCTTTTTTTTTAATAGAAAGATAGCAATTAGGGATGCAACGAAATGAAATTCTTGGCCGAAGCCGAATAATAATGAATTGCTTGGCCGAAGGCCGAATACCGAACGCGGTGTT
Organism: Danio rerio; assembly: GCF_052040795.2. Classification (NCBI taxonomy): domain Eukaryota; kingdom Metazoa; phylum Chordata; class Actinopteri; order Cypriniformes; family Danionidae; genus Danio; species Danio rerio. The sequence goes on from NC_141023.1 coordinate 11,478,917, forward strand.
TTGCATTTTTTTTCCATTTAGTTTGCCAATTTTTTCACCATTACAATAATTAAATAGTAAAAAATAGCTTTTTACTATTTTGTGTTGATTTTCAGAGAAATAAATCAAATAACAAAAATACAGTTTCAAAAAAATTTTACACTGAACATTTTTTTAACATTCCAGCAGATGATATACAAACAAAGCACAATATAACTTAAAATAAATAAACTAGTAAAATAAAAAAAATATTTTTATTTGGCCATCTTTGAAGCCCCCCTTCTTGAATAGCCCATGTTAGGCCTATAACTGACTGCTGAAAGAATGTAACTGTATGTCTACAACAACAAATGTGCATTGAATAGTGCAAAAAGTGTGGACTCTCAATCTACGCGGGTTACTATTTGATCGCGTCAATAAAAACGTCATTGTTCGGCAAAATTTATTCAGCCTTTTTACTTATTATTATATAATTTCGGTTGCCGAATATTCAGTGCATCCCTAAAAGCAATAAACTTAAAGTCATCTGTTTATGCAGAGGTTGATATCAACAACGACCAAATATGGTCAAAACCAAGCTTTTCATTCAAGGGATAATAAATCCTGTGGTATAAATGAGCACAAAAAACATTCCAAGACATGCTTTGCACTAACAAACAATTCCAAGCAAATGTCAACCTTGCCATGAAAACAAAATTTCACCAAAATAGTGAAAAACTAAGTTTGTTTAGGCTTGTACAGTACTGTAAAAATGCTCAAAAATGTGTTTTGAAAGAATTCATGCTAGAATTGTTTGAAAATATTGGCAGTGCCAATTTCACAAGCGTTACATCCATAACGGAGAGATGTCACATTCGTAATGAAGCTTTTAAATCACAAATGCTAAAATATTAAATAAAATAAAATCAATTATGTTTGTTCAACAGTGAGAAACTCTTATCCTTTTGATTAGCATTGCTTCTTGTGCATTTTAATTCACAGAATTTCTACAACGTATGTTGTATACTGTAAACTTGCTCGTTCTTTTTTCGTCACGTCCATAACGCATGTTTATCTCCCTCATTAAAAACAAAGGAAAAAATGTTTACATATTGATATTTTTCGGATCCCTTAACTCTGTGGTTCGTTGTGTTGGAAAATAGAAACAGACATTTCAATATAACATCGTTCTATGCGAATTTATGTTTTAAGTTTTACTGCAAAGGTCACATCGATAACACTGGAATTGTTTATATTTGGATATCAGAGAGCGATTTAACCTGTTTCCAATTCAATCAGAGCACTCATGGCACTTTTAACAATAAAAAAAAAAAGGCAGCGTTCAGCTGTATGAGTCAAACACAGACTCTGCATCTCCACAGTCTGTCTGAACACCATTACTCCTACACAACAAGATTTAAATAAAATAGGAAAAGATGGCCTTCTCGCTGCTTAAAAGCCTAGAAAATGTGAATATAATCGTAAAAATTCATAACAAAACCCATTCAAAACGATTTTCCTTTCATAAATAAAACCGATTTTGATTTCCAAATTATTCTTTTGATTTTCAGCACTATTGCTGCAGTCTTCAATACAAGATAATCCTTCAAAAAGTCATTGTAACATGACGATTTAATTCTATTCAATGTTGAAATCAGTTATGCTGCTTCATATTTCTGTATTTTCAAGATCTTTTGAGAAAAATAAAGTTAAAACTATTAGAATTTATTTATTTATTATTTATTTATTGCCACATCAGCAACTTATTGCTATTTCGTGGCAAAATGGATATACATAAAAATATTAAATGATTAAAAAACAAATTTGTATGACAATAAAAAGTTACTTATACTTACAAATATATAAAATATAAATAAATTAAATTCACACAAAAACATAGTCAAAGTTAAATATGATTTTTCAGTACAATTTTTGATAAATGATATAAAATTCTTCCTGGTGGTACCTTTTTAAAAATGTCAATCAAAGTACTCTCCTTATTAAAACTGTCTAATTGTATTCAATCTTCCACATTCCAACAAAATAGGTTTCGTGGTAAGATCAGTCTGGCAGTAATTACATTCAGGTGGGTCTTCGTTATTGAGTAGATACAAATGAGTCAACCTACAATGCCCAATTCGACATCTAGTATAGACAGTTTGATTATGCCTGGTCTCAAAATTATTATCTGCTAAATGTCTTTCATTTATTTTCGGATTAATTTCATGTCATTTATTATTGATGCAGTTGTCCCATTCCCTTTGCCATGTTTCGTTTATATACAACTTAATTGTGGGTTTCATCAGAATTTATTCAAAACAGAAATCTGTTGTCATTATAAATGTTTTTAGTGCACTTTAAAGCATGATTTCACAAACAGAACTTAGACTGATCCAAGATTAAATGACCATAGATCAAAATAGGACATTTAAGTGTTTTGGAATAAAATCATTACTGGTGTCTATCTAAAAAGAAAGCGATTATAAAGTTAATGTTTTACAATCAGTCCGTGCAACAGCTCAGATTTATATTTGAGTCAGTGACTAGGCTCAAAGGGAAAACTAAATACTATAGAAGTCATTGGTTACAGGTTACCACCAGCATTCTTCAAAATATCTTCTTTTAAAAATTAAAAAATAATAAAAAACTCAAACAGGTTTGGAACAAGTAAAGGTTGAGCATCTATTTACAGAATTATAATTTTTGGGGTGAACAGTCCCTTTAAGACAATTGTCTATGAAAGCAGAGGATGATGAGGTGTCCTAGTTAAACATAAGTATTACTTGCCTTTGAAAAAGAAAAAAAAAACTCTTTCCTGATCCAATCTCAGATTACTTAAAGCAGCACCATTCAGCGCTTCACGTCTGAACACTCAGCTAACCTTAAATGGAGGATCAGCACCGCTGGATTTGTTCTCATCTGTCAATGTTTAACAGCGAGTCTGATCTCTTGTCATGTGACCTACACCGTGTGTTTCTCCAAAACATCAGGCAGAGTTGAACGCTTAAGAACAACGAAGGAAAAATACAGACCAAACGCATGCTTCTTTTCCCCAACACTATTTAATATGGAAATACTGACAGAGTGCAAAAGCCAAATTTCAGGAAAAAAAAGAAAAAACAACTTAAGCCTTTAAAAACAGAACAGTTGTGAGCTTTGAGATGCACTCATACCGATAAATACATGCCTCGGCCTACATTTTTGCATGAAATACATGTTTTTAATTCTTCAGCATGATAGCACTCCTTGAAAGTCCCTGAAAGCAGAGAAGGTCAAGTTGCTCCAGGATTGGCCAGCCCAGTCACCAGACATGAACATTATTGAGCATGTCTGGGGTAAGATGAAGGAGGAGACATTGAAGATGAATCCAAAAAATCTTGATGAACTCTGGGAGTCTTGCAGGAACGCTTTCTTTGCCATTCCAGATGACTTTATTAAGTTTTTTTGAGTCATTTCAGAGATGTATGGATGCATCCGTCCAAGCTCATGATCATACACAATATAAAATGCAGGCTGAAGCACAGGTTTCCAAAGAGCAGTTGTTGGCTTTGTTTAAAGGCCGGGATACACCAAGCCAACAGCAAACTAACACAGCCAAAACCAAACTATGTTGACGCCTGGTGGTGGCTCATGTATAATTCATCAATCTCGAAGCTGTGTGTGGACCAAATGTATCACACCCCTGGTTTTGAGTGATGCTCCTGGCCGTTAGATCGCCCCATGGGTGCTGGCTGCAGTACAAGTCATAAAGCCCGCCGCCTCCATGTTAATGAACGAGACTTGAGCCCAAATTAAAAAAAATTTAAAAAAGACAGTACACTTGCTATAAAATGTCCCGAAAGATGGTTTTGGTCAATTCAGGCACTGGTTATCATGCTGATATGGTGCACTTCTTTATTTTTGCAATCATGTTTTTAGCCAGCAATTTAAGGCTATAAAAACGGGGTGTGCAATCGTGATTGACAGTTGTGACTGACAGCTTCTCGAAGCAGACCGTCAGAGCTTCGGGAGGAGACTGAAGTGTAATTTTTCGATTTCTGTGTTATTTTAAGTAATAAAATAAAATGTTAAAATGAGTTCAGCAGTAGGCATAGGCTGGTATAAGATTCTGACAGTATGATGACCTTGATATAAACATCACGGTTATTAGATTACTGCTCTAAAATATATTCTTTTTTTTTTTTTTAAAGTCTGGCTAAAAAACAAAACCTTTTTTCTCTTTGTACACAATATATTTTAATTTGGGAAACATTAAAAATATTTTGCAACAGTCAGGCTAAATAATTGAAATGAATTATTGACTTCTGCTGTCTGCATTCGTTTCAAAATCACAGATTTTTTTTTACAAAATTAAACAGCATCTTTTTCTGCTGTCCTAAAATAAAAAATAAAAAATAAAAAAAGTTAATAATTTTTTTTACTCATACCGTAGGAACGGTATAGCAGTTCCAGATTCCCTGACAGTCCATACACATGCAATAGGGGAATTGAATGAACTAAATTGATCGTAGTGCATGTGTGTGAATAAGTGTGAATGGATGTTTTTCAGTAGTGGATTGCAGCTAGGAGGGCATCTGCTGTGTAAAACATGTGCTGGATAAGTCAGCGGTTCATTCCTCTGTGGTGACCCCTTATTAATAAAGGAACTGAGCCAAAGAAAAATTAATGAATGAGTGAATGAATATTATTTACCAAAAGTTCAATATTCTGAACATTTCACCAAGTAAAAAACATTTAGAAATCTTTGTTTTATTGCGTAAATAAAATGATTAAAATACAATGAAATATTTTTGAAACGTTTATATATTTGTTCATATATTGAAAAATGTGATATTTATATTGTTGTTATTACGTTTCTTTTTTTAAATAATCTGATTCTTTTGTTTTAAATTTAAATAGCTGTAATTATTAAAAGACAACCTAACATAATTTTTTTATTTTAATGGTTTATTTTCCTCTTTTTTTGGTTATTATTAAATAAAAGAAAGCAAATAAATTACTAAAATTTTAATTAAAACATTTGATTACTGTATTAATAAAACCGTTTTGAAACTAAGATGTTATTAGGCATCAATTAGAAATTTAGCCATAAATAAAAAAAAAAGACAAATTTAAAAAAAATATATGATTTATTAACATAATTAATATTTAAATTGTTTCATTATACATTACATCATTTTCTTCTTTAATTATTACTATATAAATAACAAATATTGTAATTATACAAAAAGTACAATTATTTTATTTAAAATTTTTATTTTAAACATTTTTCGTAATTATTAAATAAAAGCAAAAAAAATTACAAATTAAAGCATTTGATTACTGTATTTATAAAAACCTTTGAAACCTAAAATGTTATTAGGCATCAATTAGAATTTAGCCATAAATAAAAAAATAAATAAATATAATCATTATTATTATTATTATTATTATTATTATTATTATTATTATTATTATTATTATTTATGCAATTAATATTTAAATTGTTTAATTATGAATTACATCTCTCATTTATTTATTTTCCTTCGGCTTAATCCCTTTATTCATCAGGGGTTGCCACAGCGGAATGAACCGCCAACTTACGTAGCATATGTTTTACACAGTGGATGCCCTTCCAGCTGCAACTCACTGATTCACACTCATTCACTACGGATAATTTAGTTTATTCAATTCACCTATAGCGCATGTCTTTTGACTGTGGGGGAAACCGGAACACCCGGAGGAAACCCACGCGAACGCAGAGAGAACATGCAAACTCCACACAGATATGCCTATTGGTCCAACATGGAATCGAACCAATGACCTTTCTGCTGTGAGGCAACAAAGCTAACCACTGAGCCACAGTGTCGCCAATTACATAATTAAATTATTTAATTATTTAAAAATAAATAGAAAAATATAATGATAAAATAAACTAAAAAGTTATTTTATTGCAAATAGGTTATTTTATTTTAAATAAACTACAAAAAAAATCACTATAATCTTAAAATGAAAACATTTGATTATAGTGCAAACAAAAAAAGGGTTTGAATTTGCAACCTAAAATGTTATTAGCCATCAAGTACAAATTTAGGCATAAATTAATCGAATAAAATATACATTTAGAAAATTCTATTATTATTATTATTATTATTATTAAATATTTATATAATTAACATTTAAATTGATTTAGTTTTCATTACATAATTTAAATCTTCAATTATTTCTAAATAAATATTTAAAACTTTTTTGTTATTATTAAATAAAGAAAGAAAATAAACTACTAAAATAAATCACTAAAATTAAAAATCTTAAAAAAATAATAATAACTGTACACAATGAAAAGGTATGAAACCTAACATATATTATTAGGCATCAATTAGAAATTTAACCATAAAACGTATACAAGAAAAATAATAACGAATTATAAAATAAACTTTAAAAAATGATTATAATTTTTACAATTTTTGTTTAATTTGTTTTATGTGTATTGCTAAATTTCTAATTGATTCTAATTATTCATATTCTTTTTATTATTTATTCTATTATTTATTATTATTATTTATATAATTAACATTTATATTTTTTATTAGTTAGTACATCATTTAAATATTTCTAAACAAATAGCAGTATTAGATTTGCAGTTTTAATATTATAAATATTATATTAAAAATATATTATACATAAAAATATGTATTATAATAATATATAAAAATACATTTTCAGTAATATATACAAAAACATAATTTAAATATATTATAATATAAAAATATATTATAATATTATATTTATCAACATTTATTACATGCTACTTAAATGTACTAAAAATGATTCATTCTGGTGGCCTTCAGTCCAGTTAATGCATTCACCAAACACTTTTGCACACACAACCCATCACATTTAATTAATCAACTATAATATGCTCACATCAAACCATTTATAGTATTTTGCAGAACATTCTGAACCAATCAAAAACGAGAAACACCAAACCTCTTCAATCACTAGTGAAACAGTCATTCAAGTTCATTCAATATAGCATAACACACTCAGCAGCAAATGACAGCAGCAGTATCCCTCATATAGCCTAACACACGTTATTATGCATTATTGTGGCAGTGCACACTACAGTACACATAGCTTCAGTGTGTTTAGTTGAGGATGGAGGAAGTTAGACATCTTCATGCGCGCATCTGCACCGCTCCTAAACGCTCCAAACACACGCGTTATAACACACACAATGACCGCACGAGCACTCGGGCTCTACTCACATCTTTCTTGGGGATTTTAGGAGTGGTGTTCTTGTATTTGGACGTCTTGAATCGGTTCATAGTGAGCTGCTGATCGCGCGGTTTCAACCTTCCGGGTGTCTCTCGGTGTTTGTGATCCTGTGCGTTTGAATGGATGCGTTTTTGTGACGCAGAGTTGGTGCGCGCGAAACGCCCCGCAGATTTACAAATCATAAGCTCGCACTAGAGGGGATACACATGCGGACGGAAGTTAACGAGAATTATTTATATTATTAAAAAAATGACCCATTAGTTGCATTTTGCTGACGTCTACCTGTACCCCCAACCTCCACAATAACTTAAAGACAGTAATTTTACTGAATATTATTTATATTATTTATTAAATTACCAATTTAATTGTATTTTATTAACATCTCCCAGGGGTGTCCAAACTCAGTCCTGGAGGGCCGGTGGTCCTGCTGATTTTAGCTCCAACTTGCTTTAACACATCAGCAGGGATGCTTCTAGAAAGCCTAGTAAGAGCTTGATTGATTGCCAGGTGTGTCTGATTGGGGTTGGGACTAAACTTTGCAGGACATTGGCCCTCCAGGACCGAGTTTGGACACCCCAGCCATACACCAACCTTAATCGCAGACCCCACAATAATGTACAAATAGTAATTATTAACGTACAGTTTATCGAAAATGATGTTATTTTGACGTGGGTATCTGCAGCTGTATCCCTTCTAGACTTAAAATCACGGCGGTCATTTCTGCGAAATCAAAACGCAGTGTGCTTTTAATAATTTGGGGTTGAATTAAAGGTATAGTTCACCAAAAAATTAAAATGCACTCACTGTTTACTCACTTGTTCAGAAACTGTTTGAGTTTCTTTCATCTGTTGACCACAAAAGAAGAAACCCGAAAACCTGTAACCATTGATTTTAATAGTAACCAAATACTATGGAAGTCATGGTTACCGGTTTTTTGGGTCTTATTGGAAAGATCTGCTTTAATGTTCAAAAGAAGAAAGAAACTTAAAGCACATTGATACAAGTGAAAAGTAAGTAAGTTAAGACAGAAAATGTAAGTTTTTGATGAATTATCTCTTTAAGCTTGTATGTTTTAGGGCAGGGGTGCTCAATCCTGTTCCTGGAGATCTACCTTCCTGTACAGTTTAGCTCCTACCCTGATCAAACCCACCTGAACCAATTAATTAGGACCTGAAATCCACTTGATAATTACAGACAGGTGTGTTTGATAAGGGTTGCAACTGAAATCTTCAGGAAGGTAGATCTCCAGGAACAGCATTGGCCACCCCTGTTTTAGGGTTACAATTGTGACACTTGTGTCCTCAATTTTGAAATTAGCTGTTATGAAAACCCCAAGCTTTTATATTTTACTTTAGCTCTGTTTTTTATTGATGTTTATAAGTCAGAGAGATACAGTTACAGTATCAAATCAGGAAGACATCGTTTTTACAGGAAAATCTTAATTTGTTGACATATTCTTCATCTCCAAATCAAACATAGTACACTACTATTATAGCCTAAACTCTAGCATCACAAACAATATTTAGGACAGAAAACAGGTATAAAAAAAAATAATAACAACAACAATACTACATTCATTCATTCATTCATTCATTTTCCTTCAGCTTAATCCCTTTATTCATCAGGGGTCGCCATAGTGGAATGAACCTCCAATTTATCCATATGTTTTATACAGCGGATGCCCTTCCAGCTGCAACCCGCTAGACCCATACAAACTCATTTACACGGTCATACACTACCGCCAATTTAGTTTATTTAATTCACCTCTAGCACATGTCTTTGGACTGTGGGGGAAACCGAAGCACCTGAAGGAAATCCATGCCAACACGAGGAGAACATGCAAACTCCACACAGAAATGCCACCTGACCCAGCTGGGACTCGAACCAGCGACATTCTTGCTGTGAGGCGACAGTGCTAACCACTGAGCCACCGTGTTGCCCAATGCTACATATCTAAAAACAACAGATAAAAAAAATATATATATATATAAATAAGTTTGCATGTTCTCCCTGCATATATATATTCCATAGGCTAAATTAACTATTTAATATACTATACATATTCTAAGGGCTATTTAAACTATTAAATATGCTATATATATATATATATATATATATATATATATATATAGAGAGAGAGAGAGAGAGAGAGAGAGAGAGAGAGAGAGAGAGAGAGAGAGAGAGAGAGAGAGAGAGAGAGAGAGAGAGACTAAATAAACTATTAAATATGCTACATATATTATATAGAATAAATAAACTATTAAATATGCTATATATATTGTATAGACTAAATAAACTATTAAATATGCTATATATTGTATAGAATAAATAAAATATTAAATATGCTATTGTAACCCTCGATAAACAAATGTATTATAAGCTTTTAATCAATAGACCAGATGCTCAGAAGTCTAAATTCCTCCAAAGAGAGAGAAGATACAACAACAGTGAAGGACTCGAACACAGAGGTAAGAATAATAAAAGATTGTATTGTAAAATGTTCACAGAAATATAAAAAAATAAAATAAAAATAAAAATAAATAAAACAAATTCTAGGTTTTTTTCACACGTATCTTATGACCTCAATCTTATTTACACTCTCTAATAACACTTCTCTTTCTCCACAGGGTTTTATGGCTATATCACTAATAAGGTAAGTTAATATTATGTTATTTTTCTGTTTTTCTATTGTTAAGTCTAATATTATATTTTGGTTACTATTATAACAATAATATAATACTAATATACTAATAACAATACTATATTAAAGGTTTGTAAGTGTAAGTTAATAATACAATATTAAAATTGTATTATTATTTAACATACAATCAAGATTTCCCTTCTTAAACCAGTTAACCTCTCTCTATAAAGATTCAAAAATTGCAACGAATGAACACTCTAAAGGAACAATGTACAAATAAAAAAAAATGAAAATAAAACATTCACTTAAAACATTTCAAAATGTTCAAAAAGTCCAGTAAACTTTCAAAAAGATTATTTTGCAAAACAACTAGGTTGCAAATTCAGTTCCAGAGATCCAGGATGTTGCACTTGTGAGTGTGTTGTAAATTTACACTCCTACCATGACGCTGAATAGGTTTTACTTTGTATCTTTTCAACAGGTGTATCCAAAGAATCCACTTAATGGGAGACTCGCCAGTCCAACTCCACAATTAGACACGCCGATGGAAGTTGAGACAATCCAAATCCAGAAAAGAGTTCAAACTTCAATTAATTCGAATCCAGAGCAGATCACATCCAGCAACTGACGTCAATAGAACATCTCACCGATGAAAAACCAGAAGATGCACAAACAAACAAAACCAAACAAAACAAAAAAAAAAACCTGGCCTTGAAAACACAAGGCCAAAGAAACCATTAGCATTTTACAGTGTATGCATTATCTCAGCTTAACACATTACTAAATAAACAGCAACAGTAAATAACCATGTATATGCTTCTCTCTGCTGAATTTCTGTGTTTTTTCCTATTTCTCTCTCCTATTTGGCATTTTCTTTTAACAAATGACAGCATTTTACTCTCTCACTTAAACTTTACAAACACTTGTATAATACTCTGTATAATACTTTGTTTTTACTAGACCAAACAAATGGTTAATTAATGGAACACATTTTTCGACACTAGTTTAAATCATGTTATAATGAATACAATAATAATTAATAAAAACATGAACTCACCAAGGAAATCATTCAAAATCAAAGCGAAAAAAATAGGAAAACTCCAGGTGGCACTCATGTGCAGATTTCACTCTCAGAGACAAATCTTGTTTTTTTCCTCTCTCAATCCTTCATTAAAAATATATGATTGAAATCATGTCAGCATCTTATTAATGGTCAATTTTCACAGTTAATATACGCATTAAAACATTAAAAGATGTAAATCTAATAGTTATATTACTGTTATTAATATAACAACTTACATCTCTGCTTTCCCTTGCGAACACTGAATCACCATAGCAACGGTAAACACAAGCTAACAGACAAGCGAGATTTGTTATTGTTTGGAAAGCTGATCTGCTGCTATAGTGTAAGGCACGATGATGTGATGTCATTCTAAAGCACTATTCCCTTGAATGCTGTATAATACTCTATTATAAATTATTTATATAAGTAAATAATTTTAATGTATATTATTTAATCGAGTATTCTGCCAATGTTTTTTCCTTATATTTCTATTTGCTCTATTGCTGTATACTACCCACTAGTAACCTGGGTTACACTATATATTGTATAGAATAAATAAAATATTAAATATGCTATATATTGTATAGACTAAATAAACTAATAAATATGCTATATATAATATATGTTAAATAAACTATTAAATATGCTGTATATATTACATATACTAAATAAACTATTAAATATGCTATATATATATATATATATATATAGCATATTTAATAGTTTATTTAGTCTATATATATATATATATATATATATATATATATATATATATATATATATATATATTGTATAGACTAAATAAACTATTAAATATTATATAGACTAAATAAACTATTAAATATGCTATATATATATATATTATATAGACTAAATAAACTATTAAATATGCTATACATTTTATAGACTAAATAAACTAATAAATATGCTATATATATTATATATGCTAAATAAACTAATAAATATGCGGTATATAGGCTAAATAAACTATTAATAAACAAATAAACTGAAAGCTATATTTCAGAACCATTTTTGTCCAGCAGATTTTGACTCCATATTTGTACACTAAATCCTCATAAATTACAATGAAGAGAATAATAAATGATCTACATAGTTTTCATTTTTACAGAAAAATAATTAAATATAATGAAACCAATTTTTTTTGTTATTAATAATTCAAATTGAACTTGAATTTCTCACTGTCTAGGACAGCCTCCATAAAATTCCAGCCTGTCCACTTTATTGAACTTCAACCAAGAGTCTGATTCTTATGCGCATGCTGCTCGCACATGCGCAGTCGCTCTCGTCTCGGTAAGGAGCAAAGATGGCGTGTTCCGCGGCTCGCAGCTCCGCACGCTGGATCTCAGCGGCCGTGTCCTCCAGCCACAGCCGGGCATGCTCACCCTTCATTCCCCGAGCGGATGGAGCCTACAGGGGCTTCAAGAGCCTGTCAGGCCGGCAGATGTGGACGACACGCGGCGGGCTCTCCGGAGGAGCCGGGGCTGCGGTGACATTGAGCGGCATGACAGGTGAGGAATACAGGCCTGAGCATCAAACCTACACGCTTACTGGAATAATATGCATTATAAAAACTTGTAAGTTCAAAACACTGAGTTCATAAAGCACATCCGATCAGCTCGAATCATATACTGATTAGTTGGTTTGACGGACGAGGCTATGTCATCACGTCAATTCTCAACATATAGGTCAGAAAGTAAACATGGCTGTGGCAATAAGCTATGATCAATACACACACACGTGATCACTTTGATCAAGATACCTGATCGATAATGCCAGAGTAAAAGTTTGGGCCTGAGGGTAAACCACAGACCTGCTCTGGCTGCATTTCCAGAAGCTTCCCTGACCTTGCAGGAGTTCTGCTGTACAAATAAAGACATTATATACGACTAGATGTTGCTATTACGAAGATAATAATGAAGGTATTCAGAATGTTGAGTAGTGTGTTACGCTGTTTGGTTCAGTTTGATCTTTGTTGGGTTGCATCTGTTTTTATACGGTGGCTGAGAGAGCTCAAAGGGTTAGATTGATTGACGTTTAATTTATGGGTGAACTAACCCTTATTGAGGTAAAGTTGTTGTTATATTTACACATTTGCTCGTTTTTTTTTTTAACAGTGACAGTGCTATTTTAAATATTTCCTCTGAAATCGCTAGCAAGTATGACTTCAGAACAACATTAGCACTACTTAAATGACTAAAAAACACATTTTGATAATCATTGGCTGCTAATATGATGTTTAGAAATTAGGGATGTAACGGTATCAGATTTTCATGGTACGGTATTTATTGAATCATTTACAGGAAAAACAAAACTAATGAAAATACCCCAAAAAAGTGCCAAAAGTGTCAATGAAATACAAATTAGCCATCTATCTGTAAGCTTTGAAACAGAAACTTCAATTTTTACAATTTTAATAACAAAAAATTATTAAACCATGTAAAAAAAATACTAAAGTTTCAATTTAGTATTGTTGAAAACTCATCACATTCAACATTTAATCACTCACTCACTTAGAGATGGGGTTTAGGGAAAATTATATAACTAAAATCTGGTAAAAGCTGGTATCTCTGGGCATTTACAATGTCCCCTGCAACAGAAATGCCCGACGCGACAACACCGCTATTCAGTACGCGCGCAGCGTCAACAACAACACCCCCTACCGAAATGCTTCCACACATCCGATTTAAAACCTGCTTTAGGTTCGATCATTTCCAGCTCTTTTTCATCTCCGCTACTAGAAGCACACTCCATTTCCGCATTACTGGATCTGTATGGATGATGGCCACGCCTGGGCTGATGGGAATTGTAGTTTCCGCTACCTCCCGTTCGCTTCATTCGCCTGAGCAAATTTTCTCAGAAGACCTATAGTTTTACCGAGTCATGCGACTACGGTAATATTGAAAACAATTGCTATTGCGGTATGACGGTATTTACAATACCGTTACATCCCTATTAGAAATAGTAAAGAATACCTTAAAATTATATTATTAAGGAGAAAGTCCAAGTGTGTGAATATAAAACCAACTTTACGTCAATAAGGGTTAGTTCACCCATAAATTAATTGTCTGTTATTGATTGTTCACCATCATGTAGTTCCAAACCTATAAGACGTTCGTTCATCTTCAGAACAAAATAAAGATGTTTTAGATGAATTCCTGGAGCTCTCTCATCCTCAGTCAGCAATGGTCCCAGCTCATCTAAAGTCCATAAAACTCTCAAAACAAGCTGTATCAATTCTTTTGTATTCACATAAACAAAAGTAAAAACTTTATTCAGCAGTTTCTTCTCCTTAGTGTCAGTGTTGTCATGATTAGGCATGGGACGATAACCGGTTTCAAGGTATACCGCGGTTTGGTAAAATCAAAGTTTTAAAACCGCTTAAATTTTGTGTTCTACCGTTCCTAAGATATATGTAATAGGGATGCACGATGTATCGGAGGCCATATCGTTATCGGCCGATAAATGCTTAAGCCTTCACAGATCGACAACAGGGGAGAGCCTAGGTGCACCGGTCACTGAATCCAATATACGGGCCACACATTCTGTCTTTATATTCTGCTCTGTGTTTGTCATAAAGTCGTCTGAGCTCAATGATCCGGTTTGTATCAAAATCCGAGGGCAAATCTGCGCCCTCAGCGGTTTATCATAAGCTTTTCATCGATCATTTTCCCGCGATTGACAGCAAGAACGAACAAAGAATCGTTGATGCTACGTGTTCAAAAGAATCTAAAACGCCAAATAGGATGAATTTTTGTCGCATTTTCTAAAATAATACATTCAGTATTTAGCTTTTCACTTGTACTGTGGCTCTGAGCTGTCAAAACACCTCTAAAAAAGGCTTTTTCGGACATATTTGTACACATGTACATCACTGTAACCTGTTTTTTAAGAACATTTGAGCTGGTTTTAGTCCTTAGCTCGTTCTTTTGTCAATTTGCATGTTAATTTCCTATGAAGTAAATGAAATAATGTATTTTTTGCATGTTGATTTTTGTGAAATGGTGATTATAGGTCTTTATAATCACCGTGCAATTTTGAAATCATAGCTTTTTTTTGCTTGGAGTATAGGCTATTCAGTTCAAAAGAGCAGAGTTTCAGCTTTTATGAAGTTTGCTGTGTAAAAATAAAACATTTTGAAATATTTATAATTATCGGCCTATACATATCGGCTATCGGCCTCCAAGTCTGAAGAATTATCGGTTATCGGTATCGCCCAAAAAATCCATATCAGTGCATCCCTAATATGCAAGTTGTTTTTTTTAAATGTTTTTTTATGTGTTGTAAATAAATCTGTGTTTTTGAAACCATTAAAGAGAGCAGAAGTCAATGATTTATTTTAATTATTTAGCTGGACATGCTAACTGTCACCAAAATATTATAAATGTTTCCTAAAATAAAATATATTGTATTCAATGGGGTAAAAAATACTTATTTTAGAGCAGTAATTACAATACAGTGAAACTGTGGTATTTTTATCTAAAGTTATCATATCGTCAGAAACTTATACCGGCCCATCCCTAGTCACGATACTGAATTTCGATACCAAACGGTACTACAATTTTAAAAATGTCCAGCGCTAACATTTGAGCGTGTTCTTAAACAGCACTGATTTGCCTTTGTGTTCACGTGCTCAACGTAAATGACTGATTGGTCGTGAAACTCATTAGTTCACTGCTGTAACACAGATACAGGGACACTGGAGTGGTTTAAAGTCACAAAGACCAGTCGATTCATCAGCGGATTGCTGGTTTGTCAGCTCATAAACAGACCAGCTGATCTTTGCAGCTTTAAAACGCTCCAGTGTCCCTGTAACTTTGTCTGCATTCAGTAAACAGCGGTGAACTGATATAACAACACTACTTATGACAACACTAGTGTCATAAGGCATATTTGAGTTAAAACGTCAACAAAACCGAGAACGACACCCATAAAGAGCACAGAGCTCCTGTGAATGTGCGCCCTATACTGACCCTGAGGAGAAGAAACTGAGTTGAATAGTCTGTTTTTGGGTCTCATGAAGTTCAAATAAATTATTTTAGATGTTACTATCAGTATTGTTAGTTTTTAGGTTATCGATAAGCTAATGCGCACAAAACAATGACAGTTTGTATTTAGAAAAGAAAACACATAGACATGTTAAGCTTGCAGTTGCTCACTTCCGCCTAAATGAATTAACCTCAAATCAGTTCCTCATCAAATCTTGACCAATCAAATGCTCTCTAGTGTCTGACATGTCCCGCCCCCTTCGAGGTGCTTTAAATTTTATGGGCTTGAGCTCAACCACTCTTATTGACAGAGAAGCGATTAAAAACAAAACTCTATTGGCTGTTTTTTTAAAAGGGAAGAAGTTACACTATGTTCCACTCTCTCTTCATGTTTTGGTTGAGACTACATCAAACATTGAATAAAAATTGACATTTCAAAGCACTTCACAGGACTTATAATGTCTGCACAAGTATTTTCGTAGCTTGATAATATTGTGATTGAATCACTGAAGGCGAATGGTCTGTTTTGAGGATGTTTTTAGTATTTATTGATCAGGAATTTGAATGATTTGGGACCATTGCTGTCTATGGAGGATGAAAGAGCTCCAGGATTTCATCTAAACTTTCTTAATTTGTGTTTTGAAGTAAAGGTCTGCATTCCCGCGGCTGTCTCGCAGGCGCCGCGGGAACCGACCGGATTTCTACAGTGCGGGTATAAATTTCCGAATAAATCACGGGAGCGGTCGGTAACGGGTTTAATTTGGGACAGGAGCGGGCTGTCTAGCAATATCGCTCCCGACTCCCGAGTGAGCACGTGTATGTATGTGTGTAAATGAAATAGCGCGATGCTGTGTTTAGCTTGTTTGTTGCAGTGTGTGTGTGTATGTATGCGCACGCGCGAATGAGAGATGTGTGTGTGTGTGCGCGCGCGCGAATGAGAGATAGAGCTTTGCCTGTGTTTGTGCTTGGTGCTTATGAGTGTGTGTTAGAAGGCGCGCGAATGAGAGAGAAAGCTTTGTCTGTGTGTGTGTGTTTATACTAGGGTTGTAACAATATACCGGTATGACGGTTTACCACGATTTGAACGTGCACGATTATCATACCATGAACAATTGCATATCAACGGTTTTAACCCTTAAAGACCGAGACAGCCGCCCGCGGCTAAAAATAAGTATTGCTCTTAAATGTTTAATAACTTTTGATCCGCTGATCCGATTCATACAATTCAAAGATTGGCATAAAGAAGAGAATCTCAGCTGTCCAGTGCTGTATCACATAACATTCGCGGACTTTCAGAGGCTCCGGAATCAGTGCGGATACGTCATCAACATTTGACAACGCTGATTTGATAAAGAAACGCTCGTCACTGTGTCTCCGGACAAACCAGACATGATACATTGATGCATTGTCCCTCCTCCATGCCCAGATTGGTTCAAACTCGCTATATCACAACCAATAAGCATAGGTTTCGCTTTTGTTTGTGGACCAAGCTTTTTGAACAACACGGAATGAGAGAAAGGCATACATTTATGCGCGGCTAAATAAAACGCAAAAAAAAAGTTTTGCATGAAATAATTCTCATACTAAGTACTTTTGCATGCACAGCAGCACAGAAACATGACAAAACAGTGACACAGCAAAGACGAACTGCTGCTCTTGCTGTTTTCAAAAGACGCAAATGAAGATGCAGCTGTTTGTCTGCATTGCAGACAACCATATCCATAGACAACCATATCCTTGCTGGCACATAAAATCTAGGGATGTTCCATATTGAATCTAGTTTCGTTATGTAACTATTTATAGTATAGTAAATATTTATATCTATTTTTTTTACTGAGGATTTGCACCATGTTTATTTGGACTTTATTTGGACTTTGACACATTATTTATTATTTTCTTATTTTTATTTGTTCATTGTAAGTGGTGTTGTTTATAGTAACTAAAAATATATTATTTGGAAAAAGTCAAATTTGCTTCACTGTTCTATTATTTTGTAACATACCGTATACCGCGAAACCGTCAAACCGTGGTATTGTTTTAGACGATTATCATACCGTGAAAAATTCATACCGTTACAACCCTAGTTTATACAGACAGCTTGTTATAGGCTGTCTGGACTGTATAACTGGGGGATTTTCGGTTTTGTTCTCCCCCCGCTCTTTAGCGGGATCGGGCGCGGCGGATAGAAAACGGGGCGGGTCGGGCAGCGGGACATCAAGTGCTTAATATAAGCGGGAGCGGTCGGGTTCCGGCTAAAACCTGGCGGGTGCGGGCGGGAGCGGGATTCAAAATTTAGTCCCGAACAGATCTCTATTTTGAAGGGCAAAATAAGTTTTTGGGGGTTTCGAACGACATAAGATATTTAGTTTTATTTTATTTTAACAACATAATGGTGAGTAATTAATAACTGAATATTCATGTTTAGGTGAACACTAACAGCTTGAGAGAAAAAATCAGTTTGACGACATACAGGCACACTTATTCTCAAAACACATGCAAATGCAGAAATATTCATTTTCCTTCGGCTTAGTCCGTTATTTATCAGGGGTCGCTACAGCGAACTGCCAACTTTTCCAGCACATGTTTTACACAGCGGATGCCCTTCCAGCTGCAACTCACCACTGGGAAACACCCATACACTCATTCACACACATACAATACGGCCAATTTAGTTAATTCAGTTCACCTATAGTGCATGTCTTTGGACTGTGGGGGAAACTAGAGCACCAGAAGGAAACCCACGCCAACACCGGGAGAACATGCAATAGAGAAACAAATGAATACAAATTATTCATCGCAATTAGCGCAGACCACAATACAAGTGAACTTGACTGCTGTTTAGGTAATTAATAAGTGAAATGAGCTGTTCACATTAATAATGATTATTGTGTGTCTCACAGCTATAGGCTCTTCGCACGTCGTCTGTAAGATGTCATTTCACACCAGCGCTCCTTCAAGAAAACAAGACTTCTACCAGATTTTAGGAGTTCCTCGCTCGGCAACGCAGAAAGAGATCAAGAAAGCTTATTACCAGGTATGCAAAACAGTTGCAAGGCAAAACAAAATGAATGAATATTTAATGAATTATAGCATTGATCAAGTAGCTTTCAAATGTATATATGTTACTTAAATGAGCATGTCTAAACTGATTGAACAATGTAACTGTTATAAAAACATAGTTGAAGTCAGAATTATTAGCCCCCCTGTATGTTTTTCCCTATTTCTGTTCAACGGAAATATTTTTTTCAACACATTTCTTGTCATAATAGTTTTAATAACTCATTTGTAATAACTGATTTCTTTTTTTTCCGCCATGATTACAGTACATAATATTTGACTAGATATTTTTTAAGGCACTAATATTCAGCTTAAAGCGGGGATGCCCACACTTTTTTGTATAAAGGGCCAAAAACCAAATATCATTGCCAGCCGTGGGCCGAAGGTAAATATACCTAATTATATGACATTAAAGTTGCCATGGACAATTTCCTAATTTATTTCCTAATATTTCAAAATAAATCGAAAACATTACTTTAAATTGTATTATCTAATGCAGTGTAAGTTTTTAAATGATAACATATTGCAATAAAAACACGATCACATTTATAACACAGTGGAGTTCAGTGTTGAAGACACTTGACAAGCAGAATCCGTCTTTGACTTGATTTGCTCACCAAAGTCTCTGCATTGTCGGGAGACAGTATGTAGGCTACATTTAAACAAACTCTGATTAATTTACACTGTTTCATTGAAACATTTATTTTCAGTTAGCTTTTAACAATAAACCAAACAAACAAAGGGTTACATTTATATTTGGTTTGACAATCTCTAAACCAATCAAAGGTTACCATGGACCAGCTTTAGCCTGCAGGCCCTAGTTTGGGCATCTCTGGCTTAAAGTGACATTTCAAGGCCTAATTAGGTTAATTGGGGTAATTAGGCAAATCATTCTATAACTGGTTTGTTTTGTAGACAATCGAAAATAAACGTTGTTTAAGGGGGCTAATAATATTGACCTTATTTTTTTCTATTAAAAACTGCAAAATTAAAAAAAGACTTTCTCTAGAAGAAAAATTATTATAGGAAATACTGTGAAAATCTCTTTGCTCTGTTAAACATCATTTGGAAAATATTTGAAAAAAAAGAAGAAATTCATAAGAAGGCTAATAATTTAGGCTCTTAATGTATATAAAGATTTTTCAGGAAATAAGAATGATGGATATATTAAATTTATTTAACACATTTCATCAATAATTTAATTATGTTTCAACACATTTAGTATTTGTTGCTAACATCATTTATAAAGTATTTAATAAAAGTGATCAAATACTTAATGTAATAATATATTTATTTATATTAGTATTTATTTATTATTATTTGTATAGTATTTATAACTTTTATTGTATTATTATTTATTGATAAATGAAATTATAAATCTACAGTTTACCATTTAAGCTAAACTTAAAAATAGTCATGTAATAATAGTATATAATAATAATAATAATAATAATAATAATTATTATTATTATTATTATTATTATTGTTATATAATAATAAAATAATATTCTTAATTATTATTATTAATAGTAGTTTATAATAATAATAATAGCCTTAATTATTAAACAGCAAGTATTTTGTCACCTTGGAATTTCAAGGTTCTATCTGGGTTCTTAATAATTTTAAGATATTGAGCTTTAAAGTTTTTTGTATTCCATAGCAAACATTTGTAACATTTGTTTTTTTAATGAAGTCTTCAAATGTAAACAACTTCCCAAAAAACATCTCATAATGTAAATAAGTTGTCATTTAATAAGAATATGTCAATAAGTCGATTTTGACAAAAATGTCAGATAGAACCTCATAATTCTAATGTGACGATTTGTTATGAAAGCTTACATCAATATAGGATTTCATGTGTTGTATATGGTAAATTTATATAAAATGTAACCCTCTATCAAGCACTCTATTTATTTAGCACCTTTTAATGTTTGAAAACGAACCCTTCAGTGACTCCTTAATGATTTTCTCCTATTCAGATGGCCAAAAAGTATCACCCAGACACTAATAAAGAAGACCCTCAAGCTAAGGAAAAGTTTGCACAGCTAGCGGAAGCCTATGAGGTTTGAAGCGTTGTTGTTGTTTTTCTTGTTAGCAGTGTCTCCTGCTGGAATACTGAGTTGGTGTTTTTCTCATGTTTCCTCTTCAGGTTCTCAGTGACGAGGTAAAGAGGAAACAGTACGACACGTACGGTTCTGCAGGGTTTGATGCGGGTCGCGCCGGTGCGGGACATCAGCAGTATTGGGGTGGAGGGACCAGCATTGACCCGGAGGAGCTTTTCCGCAAAATCTTTGGCGAGTTTTCTGGCGCTCAGGGCTTTGGGGATTTCAACGCCATCTTTAATCAGCCACAAGAGGTATGAGATGCTTACTTCCAGAGATGACTAGTGGATTTTAATGTAACTGCAAACTGCGGCCAATCCAATTGGTCTATACTTTTGAATATTTAAAAATGTATTTATTTGATTTATTTATTAATTTTGAGTTTGTTCATTATTCATAAGATAATGAGATATAATTATACATTTTTTTGTTATTATTATCGCATTTTTTTAAATGTCCAGAAAATTTGATTTGTTTTT
Source organism: Danio rerio (assembly GCF_052040795.2). Classification (NCBI taxonomy): domain Eukaryota; kingdom Metazoa; phylum Chordata; class Actinopteri; order Cypriniformes; family Danionidae; genus Danio; species Danio rerio. Next base: position 11,500,480 of record NC_141023.1, read on the forward strand.
TTTTTTTTTTATAAGTTTTTTAAAAAATATTGTTATTTCCCTTAAATTCCCTGTAATTTATTTTTCTCTCAAAACCCCTATACCCCCAAATACCTTTACATTTTAAAACATTAAAACTTTTTTTGTTGTTGTTTATTTGAAACTTTTCAAGGGAAAAGTAGATCAAAAATATAAAAACATAATTTGGGAGGGAGAAAATATAACTACTTTTATTTTATTCCCCATTTTCCCCACAATAAGTGTTTTATGCTCAATTTAAATCAATGTAAATTTCTAAATATTTAAATGTAGTAAAATTATTAAATTGTTTCTTTAAATAATAATAAATATTATGGTTATTATTATTATTATTATTAATAATAATAATAATAACAAAAACTATAATATTAATAATTGTAGTAATTGGTTTTAGGTAGTAAATAAAATCACATTTTAGGGAAAACAAAATGCTATTTAATAATGGGGAAAAAATGTTAACTGATTTAATATCATGTGCATAATAGTTTCAGAATTACGATGTCTATTCACAATAGTCGTATTACAGGAGACTTAAGATCTAGAAAAGGAAAAACTAAATATTACAATGTGTTTTTTTTTCCTATTGTCAAGCCCTAATTTGACTTCGTTACTATTTTTGATTTGAGCCGTATTTTATTGTCACTTCTAATTTGCCAGAGAATTCTAGCAATTATGAAAAACCATTAATCAAGATAAGCGATAATTGCATCATATACTGCCCCCTTTCCAGTTGTACACATTTGTAGCTCTGCGAAGCTCAGTTCCATGTAAATATGACTACGTTTGCAGTACGGGATGCGCATCATTCAATGATTTACGTTCAAATCATTGATATTTTTAAAAGCGCGAAAGAGCACATACTGTTGTGTGTGTGCACGCGCCGCACTTAGCCTCGGCAGGCTCGGAGAAGAGCAGAGCACACACACATCTAATGCCATCTTAATGTGAGCGCTTTAATGGTCAAATACATGCACATTTGTGTCAGAGCGCTGTGTTTAATAATTATTCATATTAACCCTCATTTGTGTAACAAATAAACAAGTTGAGAATTAAAAGACATGTGAAAGAGAAACCATATCAGAGCCGCACTATTCTTAAAGTGACAGCGCGCAATAATCCTGCTGCCGCCTGTTGTTAATATTAATCAAACGACAAAAGGAGAAAATCGCTCACTGCTCTTGACTGAAGGACCTTTGTAGCTTAAGTTTTTTTTCTTACAGTAAAGATGCTTAGCATAATTTAAACAAATTTAAACTGATTTCTTTTATCTTTGCTACGATGACAGTACATTATATTTACTAGATATTTTTCAAGGGACTAGTATTCAGCTTTAAGTGACATTCAAAGGCTTAATTAGTTAATTAGGCAGGTCATTGTATAACAGTAGTTTCCTCTGCAGACAATCAAAATATTTCTTAAAGTGGCTAATAATATTGAGCTATTAAAATGGGTTTCAAAATATTCAAACCTGCTTTAAATCTAGCCGAAATAAAAACAAATCAGCCTTTCTCCAGAAGAAAAAATATTATAGGAAATACTGTGGAAAAATTCCTCTGTTAAACATCATTTAGGAAATATTTCCATTAAAAAAAAATTCACAGAAGCGCGAATAATTTTGACTTTAACTGATTATCATTTTGAATAATCGTGATTTACAATTATGTCCAAAATAATCGTGATTATGATTTTTCCATTGTCCAGAAGACAATGAAAAGGGCCCAAAAAAATCGATGCAGTTCATTTAAATCCATATTTGCGACTCTGTCAGCGTTTTTTGTGGAAATCGTAAATCTCTAGATTGTGCATAACCCTTGCTGTGTTTGCTAACAGTATGTGATGGAGCTGACATTCGCTCAGGCTGCTAAAGGAGTGAACAAGGAGATCACAGTGAACATCGAGGGCACGTGTCAGCGGTGTGACGGCAGAGGACATGAGCCTGGGTCTAAAGTCCAGCACTGCGGAAATTGTAACGGCACCGGCATGGTGAGTAAGGCTGTCAAAAAACATACTTGTCGAATTTGTGGAAAAAAGACGTATTTGAATACCAAAACCTGTTGTTGAATTGTTGGTGCGTCTGTCACTGTAGGAGACGGTGAACACGGGACCCTTTGTGATGCGCTCCACCTGCCGGCGCTGTGGAGGGAGAGGTTCGGTCATCACATCACCCTGTATCGCCTGTCGAGGGACGGGACAAACCAAACAAAGGAAAACCGTCACGGTGCCCGTTCCTGCTGGTGGGTTCACTGGGGTTATCGATGTTAAAGTGAGACTGACTTCAGTGAATGGGATTGTTGAGTTTTGATGTTTTGTTCTCGGCTGTTTTTCAGGTATTGAGGATGGGCAGACGGTGCGAATGCCTGTTGGGAAGAAAGAGATCTTCATTACGTTCAAAGTGAGTACATTAGTGCATCAACTGAACCTTAACCCGCATAACCCACAGTTGCAGTGAGGATTTCTGTTGGGTCTTAAAAACTAAAGGAATAAAAAAAAATCTAAACTAGAAAAATGATAGGCTTCAAAAAGTATTGAATTTACTGAAGCATTGTGTTTCTTGTAGAGATGCTCAAAATAATCAATTAACTGTTAACCAGAGGGTGCGTTTGTAACCGATTAACGGTATCAGTTAAACGATTAAAAATAATATTTTATATATTTTTAGTTTTGCTGCATAAGGGGCCAATCGAATGCGTTAAGAGGGGCATCTTTTGAATGGTTTACTAAAAGCCTCAATTGTTTTGCACACGGCTCATCCCAGAGCAGCAGTTTGTACTAGTGCTTGCTTTAAGTTATCCAGAGCTGTATGAATTTAAAAATCTTGAATATCACAATAGTATTAAATATTACAATTGTAACAACATTGACAGCAACACTATTGCACAATCAATACCCAGCTGATTTAGTCGTTTCATAGTGACAAAAAAAGAGGATCGCACCTTTTTTTCCTTGTCAGAAGGAGCGAGGTGCGCCTCATGTTTTTGGAATGGAAAAATCATGTTTGCTGTGATCAGACATATTTGTTAACTCGCGGGACGATAACGTGTGACCACACAAGCCTACAGACATATTTGCCAAAGAAGCAAAATGGAAGAAGAATATTGCTGTTTGATACAGACGAGTTTGCTGATGGTTTCCTTGATCTGCGTCATCAACACAACAAATAGGCTTTAGCTTTTATTTTACAGCTTCTAAAGCATGTATGCAAATTAATGCAATATCATATTTAAACAACAAAACTGTTTACAAAAAGTCAACATATGCACGCGTTGTCATTGTTTTTCATCACGCAGCACGTGCACTTGAACTGCTAGAGAGAGAAAGGAAACCATATATCAAGACATAGCCTAATCTTTAAAATAATGATTTCTATTAAAAATGTAAAAAGGTTTTGTAATATAATAATAACAGCGGGGCATTTAATAAATGCATATTTTCCGTGGAGCGAGCGATTTGATGAAGTCTGCTATTTTTATTTGACCGAAGAAAAAAACATATGATTAAAAAAAAATAACAGTCTATAGTCTATGCCGGTTCTTAAAAAGGATCAGTCAGTGTGTTCGGTTTGTTCTCTAAATGAATGATTTTAAGTGTAAATAATTTAGGGCGGGCCTGTTTATTTTATTTATTTTATTCTGTTTTTCTATGCAGTTGTAAACACTGCAGCTGTGTTAAGATGCTGTTGTTATGTTTTGTTATTAATATGCTAGCATGTTAAAATAAATCAGTATGTTAAAATGCAATATGTAATGTGTCAGACACAAAATAGACACGTCAATTTGTTTAAAAAAAAATTAATGATAATTTAATAGTAATCTGACCAGTTAACCGTTAATAACCGATTAACGAGCGGCGGTTGTCGGTTAGCAAAATTAACCGAAATGAGCATCCCTAGTTTCCAGGCCCTAAATAAGTTTAAACAGGTCTTGATTTTGCTATGTCCATGTACTGCGACCTCTACAGCTTAATTTCTGAACTCTTACCCCTGTTTTTATAGAAGCCCTTCAAGTATTATGTCTAAAACCACCTTGAACCGCCTGCTTGCTCTAGTAGCAGTCGTCATCCAGTCAGGAGCTAGCTCTAATAGTCGCTGTCATCCTTTCAGATGCTAGCTCGAGTAGTGGTAGTCACCCAATCAAGAGCTTGCTCTAGTAGCAGCCGTCATCCAGTCAGGAACTAGCTCTAGTAGCAGCCTTTATCCAATCAGACGCTAGCTCTAGTAATGGCCATCATTTAATCAAGAGCCTGCTCTAGTAGCAGCCGTCATCTAGTAGCGGCCTGCATCCAGTCAGGACCTAGCTTTAGTAGCAGCTGTCATCCAATCGGGACCTAGCTTTAGTAGCAGCCTTCGTCCAATCAGGTGCTAGCTCTAGTAACGACCGTCATCTAATCCAGAGCTTGCTTTAGTAGCGGCTGTCATCCAGTCAGGAGCTAATTCTAGTGGCAGCCATCATCCAATCAAGAGCTTGCTCTAGTAGCAGCCATCATCCAATCAAGTGCTTGCTCAAGTAACGCCCATCATCTAGTCGCGGCCATCATCCGGTCAGGAGCTAGCTCTAGTAGCAGCCGTCATTCAGTCAGGAGCTAGCTCTAGCTGCGGCCATCATCAAATCAAGAGCTTGCTCTAGTAACGGACGTCATCTATTAGCGGCCGTCATCCGGTCAGGAGCTAGCTTTGGTAGCGGCAGTCATTCGGTCAGGAGTTAGCTCTAGCAGCGGCCATCATCCAATAAAGAGCTCGCTCTAGTAGCGGCAGTAATCTATTAGCGGCCGTCATCCAGTCAGGAGCTAATTCTAGTATTGGCTGTCATCCAATCAGGAGCTAGCTCTAGTAGCGGCTGTCATTCGGTCTGGAGTTAGCTCTAGCAGTGGCCATCAAATTACGGGCATTTATTGCAATTTTCTTACGAAAGACGCATCATGTATGAATAACCAGTAATATTTGTAATTGAATATAGTTTAATATTCAGCAGCATTCTGTGCTGTCGCCTGCTATGAATGTGTAATTTCAGATCTCATTCATCCAGCATAACTGTGTCTGTGCTCTCAGGTCCAGAAGAGTCCGATCTTCAGGAGAGACGGTGCTGACATTCACTCTGACGTCATGATCTCTGTGGCTCAGGCCATCCTGGGTGGCACCATCAGAGCGCAAGGACTTTACGAGACCATCAATCTCTCGGTGAGACATCCTGCGCAATAAACACACACTGTGTCCAAAATCTAATTCTGTATTCATCTTATACTTGAGGTATGAGCGGGCGCAGCCATTGTAATCTTTTTGGTCCGAGGCTTCTGCTCTCATTCACTTCCATTGATTTTTAGACATTAAAAACAGCTTGTTGTGCTGCTTGATGTTGAAGTTTTGAATGAATAAATCACTCATTAGGACAGGGCCTTGCTATAACACCCTAGTGGTTTTAGAGTAGCAGATCTAAAGTCATCTAAAATAACAGATTTGTTTCATCAGCATTCTTAATTACGTTTCTTTCCTAGTGTATAGTATGGAAGTTGGCATATTTGAGCAGTCATTTATTGTGATGACAGGTTAATATAGTTTTTTTGTTCTCATTGAATCTTATAGATCCCAGTTGGAACTCAAACTGACCAGAGGATCCGGCTGTCTGGTAAAGGTATACCACGGGTCAACGGATATGGTTACGGTGACCACTACGTCCACATCAAGATCAAAATCCCCAAGTAAGAATTCTTGCGCATATTTTTATAATTTATTTAAGTATTTATTTTTATAGCGGATTTCAAATTTTAAGCAAATGAGCAGATTCCGATTTTTTTTATTTTTTTTTTATTTTTTTATTTTATATATTTTTTTTTTTACAGCAGTAAATAAGATATTTAAAATAGAACAACATTAGCAAGGTGTTAATAGCATTGAATCTACAGTTATTGCAATCTTGAGGAAACTACTGCACTGTACTCAAGATCCACATTAAACACTTCACGCATTAACCTGGTCTTTAAATTAGCTAGACTTTAAATTAGATTGTATCTTTTCAAAAATATAAACACAATGATCTGACTGAAATGATGCTACATGAAAAAGTATCTGTACAATAGAAAAACAGTAGAATGAATAAAAATGCTGATTCACTCTCTGCCAGTAGATGGCGCTTGCATCTCTAATATTTTGATTGGGTTATGTCGCTCATTTTAAAGTTGTTGTGAAATGTTCATTTTTATAGATCTAGCCTTATGAATCAAATACATTTTTATTAAAGATGTGTTGAATTTTAAACTGTAAAAATGTAAACAAAACAAAGGGAAATGCCAGAGAGAAACATGGATAAAACAAGAACTGAAAGAAAGGCTATGATATGCTGTATCGTCAAGCAGTTTCCAGCTTACTGGTGAATCTGCTTTCACATTGGATACAGAAAGCACTGCGCTATGAAACCCATTCATTTCAATGTGTTGTGCCACACAAGGGCAGTTTATTGATTTGTCAGCCCAAATATCTCAGTATTCCGCTCATGAACTGCACATCGTAGGGGGATGAATAAAAAAATTAGTGAATGGCAGAGGTGGCTTGTTGCTTGTGAGTTTGTATCTACCGTTGTTTGTTTGCACAGATAGTGTGAGAAATTTACTGCAGTTTAATTTGAAAATTAAACTGCAGTAAATTTAAAAATTAAAAAATTAAAAACAAAATTAAAAACAAAACGGCCAAAATCACATATTGTGCGATGATGAACACAAACTGTTGTTGTGTGAAATGCCGGAGAAAACTAGAGTCGAATGCTGACGTAATGACGTTAACCGAACTATGTAAAGCGGGAACATGAAGTGAACTTAAAAAAAAAAAAGCAACTCATGTAAACACCTTAATCGTATTATTGTTTTATTCAGAAAAAGACAAGGAATTAGATCACTGATGTCCATGTAAACGCAGTCAGTGTTACAAGACTTGTCGATTAAGTTGTTTTGCATACATTTTACAATGACATTTGTGTGTGTGTGTGTTGTCAGGATGTTGACGGACCGACAGCGAGCACTTATGATGAGCTATGCGGAGGACGAGTCTGATGTGGAGGGAACCGTCAACGGAGTGACCAGCACCACTGCAGGTACTGCTAGTTTAGTACAGTAGAGCAGTTGAACCCTGTTCCTGAAGGCACTCCAACAGTACACATTAGAGCTGAAGATCTTTTGGTCGAGTCAGGCCGGGCTTGGCTTGTAAATGAACAGTCATGTGATGCGATTAGCGCGAGAAAGTAATTAAACCGTTTGTTACAACGGCTGTTGCAAACCCTGCAAAGGTGAAACAAAAGATGACGGAGAAGTCAAAAAGAACGAATTTTGACTGCGGTCAGGCCAGCCACCAGTTCAGAAAGAACCGGTCATTCTAGCCGCAAAGGTATTTCGGCGGTCACTCATACACTGGGTATTAGAGCGGTAAACAGCACAGCAAGCTGACAGGGAAGATGAGGAGGCCACTCGCTACATTGAAACCGCTGTCATGGAAAATTTAATGGACGTTCTGGGTTGGTAAAAGATGAACAAACAATAATAGCCCATTCAAAACAAGCAAAATTAGCCAGATCAGAATTATGCATCTCGGCCTGTAGCAGCAGCAGTGAAAGGGTGTTCAGTGCTGCTGGACGCACCATCCTGAGCACAGGACTGAGCTAAAGCCATTTACAGTGGATTCAATAATGTTCCTCCACAAAAACACTTAGCCTAATCTTGGTGAGTAAAGGTTTTTTTTTATTAAAAAATAAATATTAATTAAACAATAAAATCATAAGGTACACAGAGTATACAGGCTAATGTTGGCTTTAGGCTATTCTTTTAATATTCAGCTTCGCCGTCGCCTTAATGCCAGATTGTGATGAGAAGTGCCATTATCTTAATTTCGTTATTGCCAAATTTAGAATTTATTTTCATTTGATTTGTTAGAAAAGACTTATTTTTATTGGTGTGTTGGCCAATTTAAAGGCTAAGCGTATGTACCTAGAGTGCTGAGATGTTACGATGTTACAGAGGACTTATTTTATTTCTTTGTTTCAACTTCCAAGTGGTCTACAGCCTACGTTTGTTACTAATAAATTGTTAAAACATATAAATGACTCATTCTTGACGGCAAAAGAGTTGTGTGCCTGTGCACATTTTGAATAATGTTGGGTTATTAACGAGTTCGGGCTTTATAAAGCTGTCAATCAAATGTACCTGTCGGCTCGGGACGACTTCTGTAGGCCTCGGGCCCTATCGGGTGTAACTTTTATGGCCCGATTAAAGCTCTAGCACACATTATCAACCTCGTCGTAATTACACTTGAATCAACTCATCAGAACATTAGAAGAGACTCCAAAACCTTAAATGAATGAGTCAGATAAGGGAGACATCCAAACTATGTACTGTTGGTTTCCCTCCAGGAACAGAGTAGGGAACTACTGCAGTAGAGTATGGGGTGGTCATGCTAACAGGTTAAACCAGTACCTTTCTCTGTCCAGGAGGGGGCAGTAATCAGACTGGGACAGGGCACACAGAGAAAGACGAGGGCATTTTCTCCAAATTAAAGAAAATGTTTAGCTCCTCCTGACAGCCACAAACCAGGTAGGATGATTCTTTTCAGATACGACTCTCTGAAAAGCTTAATGTTTTAGCAAAAATAAAATAAATAAGTAATTAGATACAAAGTAACACATGAAACTAAAAAAAATAAACATTGAAAACGTAAACAAATATAGAATAGAAAAACCTGCATAACTACAAAAATATCTGGCAATATTAAAAACACGATTTTCAATAATAATTTTATTGCTTTCAATAAAATAAAAAAAAAATATATATATATATATATATATATATATATATATATATATATATATATATATATATATATATATATATATATATATATATATATCAGCAGGCACAGGGTATGAATGACATCACATTGACATTGTACCCCAATGTCGTGGGGACATGGCATTTTGTTTGGAAATGAAAATCCTGTTGAGGTCAGAACTCAACGTCAGGCCGACGTCAAGATCCAACCTAAAATTAACCATTTGATCATTTGATACATAAATGTCAGTATTTGACGTCAATATGACATTGGTTTAAGATGTTGGCTGGACATTGGATTTTGGTCACTTTCCAACACAACCTAAAATCAACCAAATATCAACATCTAATGATGTTAAAGCTTGACGTTATGTGGATGTTACCGATATGACATATATCAGATGTTGGATTTTGGTTGCTATAAACTGATGAATAAATGTCAGTATTTGACGTCAACATGATGCTGGTTTAAGATGTTGGCTCTGTTGGATTTTGGTCACTTTCCAACACAACCTAAAATCAACTTCACTTGACGCCGTTATTGGACATTAAAATAACGTTGTTCTTAGACGCTAGCTACACATTGCATTCTGGTGACCTGACGTCACTACCTAATTCTAACCTAAAATAACGTCTTATGATGTTGTTTGCCTGCTGGGTACTTCATAATATTTTCAGCTATGTTTAAAACCTGACTTTTAAGGTTTAGCATCTGGTTTGTGGCTGTTTGCGAACCTAGCAGTTTAAAAGTAATAATTTTTTGGGGTTGCACAATGTCAAACAGAAATAACTGGATCAAGGTTATATAATCAGCTGTGTGTTCTGTTCCATTTTTTTTTATGTTAGAAATTATATGATTATAATTAATGAAAATGACTGTAAAAAGTCCAGTAATTGATTAAGATTTTTATAAAAAAAAAAAATGAAAATGGCTTAAATAAATAATAAACTTCAGGAAGAAACTTGCCTTTTCAGATAGTGTTATTTTTATATGAGGGTGATTATTTATATTTGTGCGCATATATCTATTTGTGTGGGTATGTATTTGTCATTCTGCTGATAACGGGATATTACAATATTTACACAGTGGTTCTCAAAGTGGGGGTCGGGACCGCCTGGGGGGTCGCGGGACAATGACAAGGGGTCGCTTGGTGATATCCAAAACTCAAATAAATTTTATTAAACTATTAGAATTACCATATTTTATTCATAACCGACAGAATATAGTTAATAGTTGCATTAAAGAAACAACAACATAAAAATAACAATCAGCCATCAGCCTTTAATTTTAAAAGCAAAATGTAATTTAATCCATAAATGACTTTAAAAAACATTATATGGCTTATAGACTGTTGCATTTTTGTGTTGTCAATAAGCTCATGTTTATATTTGCCTATAGTTGTGTCTGCAACGTTTACATATTTACAGTACAACCACCTTGAAAAATGGGGGTCGCGAGCCACTAATATGATTATTTTTGGGGTCACGGGCTGAAAAGTTTGGGAACTCCTGTATTTACATACAACATAAACTGATTCCCAACATTCATCATTTTATATATGTCATGTGTCTTTATGTTGACCATATATCTGAGTTTGGTTTTTAAAATTTCTGATTAGTTATTTTGTTATCTAGAGCAAAGATGCCCAAACTTAGGTCCGTGGGCCGAGGTTGGCCCATGGTAACTTTTGATTTGGCCAGCCATGCCATCTAAGAGATGGTCATTTCTAATTTAACATAAACTTGATTTTATTTGTTTGGTTTATTGCTTGGCTAAATGTATCTGCAAATAAATCAAATTTTAGACAATGCAGAAAACATCAGGGAGAGCATATCAAGACAAAAACAGATGCTCCATTCAACTCCATTCTGTTATAATGGGATTGGTTTTAATATAATAAGTTTATTATAAAGTATAATTAACTGAACTTTAACGTGGCTCAGTGGTTAGAACTGTCGGCTCACAGCAAGAATGTTGTTGGTTCGAGTCCCGGCTGGGTCAGTAAAACATATGCTGGATAAGTTGGCGGTTCATTTCACTGTGGCGACCCCTGATGAATAAAGACACTAAGCAGAGAAATGAATGTAGGGAAATGAATGAATACTTACCTTTGGCCCACCATCCTCAATCAAGTTTGGTTTTTGGCTCTTCCTAAAAAAACGTTTGGGCACCCCCTGATCTAAATCATTTTAAAGTTTTACTAATATTTTTATTTAGACTTTATTATTATTTATATTTATATTCATTTTGAAATAAAGTAGCTTTTTTATTAGCTTATCTTATAAGAAATGTGTTTATAACAAAAGAGTTGCATCTGAATTCTATATACAAAGTTAAAAATACAAGTTTAAAAATGTTTTGTTTGTTTGCTATCAACTGTATATTATCTCAACTATAATAATCATCTTGATCGAGTGGATTTTATAGGTTATTCACTTCTGTTTGTGTTTACAGGTAAAAGATCGGCTGGAAACTGAGAGACTTTGCCTTGCTAGTGGAGATTGAGAATTCACTGCAAACATGATGGACTTACAACACCGGAGTCTAACTCGGTTCCTGGAGAGCTGCAGCTCTGCAGAGTTTAGTTTCAGCCCTGCTTCAGCACACCTATCTGTGGGTATCAAACAAGCCTAAAGCACTTGTTAGTTGGATCAGGTGTGTTAAATTAGGGTTGGAACTAAACTGTGCAGAGCTGCGGCTGTCCAGGAATTGAGTTTGACACCCCTGACTTACAAGAAGTAACATGAACAGCATTGAATTCATCTGGAAAACGCCTCAGATACTACACAGAATGAAGAGCTCTGGACATACAATTGACTTTTAAGAGCAGATCATTGAGGATTTTGATAAACGCACACATGTACACTCTCAGAAATAAAAGTACGCGAGCTGTCACTGGGGTGGTACCTTTTTGAAGGGAACACATTTGTATCCAAAGGGTGAATATTGGTACCTTAAAAGTATATGTTAGTACCTATACATTTTAAGAGGAACACTTTTGTACTACTTGGGTACTATTGTACATTTGAGATGTTAAAAGGGACCTTTTAGATACAAGTTTGAACATTTTTGAAAAGGTACCACCCCAGTGACAGCTCGCGTACCTTTATTTCTGAAAGTGTACAGTCTTACCTGAACTTTGTGTTATCAGCCTTAGCACCCACAGCAATGCTATTTCTTGGCTTTGGTCGGTAATTTTATGTTAAGGTTTATCACAGTCAGTTCTATTTTCAGACATTGGAAGTGGATTGACTTCAGTAGAATTATTCATTGGACATTAATGAAGCTCATTGTTCAAGATCTTTGTTTTGTGTTAAAAGGCTACATCCGTCTGCTTTAGTTGCAGTGTAAATAAACAACTGTTAATATTAAATCATTTTAATGTGTTGTAGAGAACAATATGTAATAATTAAAATCTCTGTGACAACTGTACATGATGTTTTGTGTGTGTTTTTGTGACACAAATCTGTATAATAGGGTTGTTGCGATACCATTAATTAATATTACGATACGATACCAGCTGAAGTATCGAGATACCAAGTAGTATTGCGATACTGTAATTCATAACTCCAAACTATGAAATAAAGAAAATGGTCAGAAATACTATATTTTATGTGTTATAATAGGCCTACTTGAATTGAATTAATAATTCCCTTATAATTTAAACAAGTATTTGCACGTCACCTCAACTAAAATGTATTCGTTCTTATTTTTTGTTGTTAACTGACACACGAAAATTGCTTTAAAATAAAGATACAAATTATACCAAATAAAATTTGCTCCAAAAATAGCATTTTTTCCCCCAACAAAATTAGGCTTTAAGAAGTGATCAAAAATTCAGTTTCAATGTTTCCAGTATCTATTGTTTTTTTCCAGTCTTATCAGGGAAGTAATTCAAAATTTTACTTTGTGAGTCGTTAGTTTGTCGCAGTTGTTTTAGCTACTAAATCATGTTGACAGGAGCAGAAATGAACTGATTCAGATTCGATCTAAAGCGTCAGAAAACGTGCAATGGGCTACCATTAAATGTGTGAATTATACGCATTTAATACATTTTAGTGCTTTTTCAATGTGCAGCATTATGTATTTAACAGATAGACCATTAAAGACGATACTACCACTTACAAACTACAGTGGCACCAACAGTATTTTAGAGTCATAGTATCACGATACTACCATAGTACCAGTAAACTGTGCAACCCTACTGTTTAATGACAGGCATGACACGGGTATTAAAAGAAGGTGAAAAATTAAGACACTGCTGATGTCCTCCTTTCTCAAAAAGCTTGTAAATTAGACAGAAGATTTTATTTATTTTTTTCAGATGGTAAAATTGTACAGTTTCCTGTCAGGTTTAGGTTTAGGGTGGAATTTGGGCTGTGGTGGAAAGAGTGTTGCACAATCATACTCAAGTAAAAGTACCATTAATTGCCCAATAATGTAGTGCAAGTAGAGTAAAAGTATCTGTTGTAAATATTTATTTAAAATATGAGTAAAAAGTAGCCCCTTTAAAAGAACTCATAAGCAGTGTTGGGGAGGTTACTTTAGAAATGTAATAGACTACAGATTACAAATAACCCTATTTAAAATGTAATAAGTTACACTACTTTTCAATTACTTTATAAAAGTAAAGTAACTAATTACATTTTATTACTTTTAAGTTTCTAATGGACATTTTCAACTAAATAAATTTTAAGCATTTATACAGAGGACATGCTCCCCTCAGGATTTACGCCTCTGGGTGCGCCGCAAGTAAAAGCATCAGAGTAGCACCGCTTTAATAAATGGCCTTAGCAGACGGCATATCAAAAACAGGCAAAGCACCAGATTAATATTATCCAACATATCCCAGATGTTTTAAGAACATTTTTAGATGTTACCCCATTTGTAATCTTTAACATTTAATTTAATTACACAATTTTCCTCAGTAACTGTAACTAATTAATGTTACTTTTATTTTGTAATTAAATTACGTAACACTGTTACATGTAACTAGTTACTCCCCAACACTGCTCATGAGTAGTGAGTATTACGCTGTGAAAAGCTGATGAACTTACATGCAGCTTGTGCAGGGATGTGTAAACGTAATATCCTGTTGTGCATTTAGTAATCTTCCCATATTTGTTCCTTTCTTCCTAACATTGTTTGTTCATTCTGTCCTTCCTTCATTCATCCATTTGTTCATTCCTTCATTTGTTCATTCCTTCATTTGATCCTCTGTTCATTCATTCATTTGTTCCCTCCTTCTTTAATTTGTTCAGTCCTTCCTTGAATCCTTCCTTCATATTGGATCCTTCCGTCCTTCTTTCCATTCCTTGTTCGGCCCTTCCTTCCATTCTTCATTTGTTCCATTTAGTGATTGTTTCAGCTGTTTGATTTTAGTCATCAGTCGACATCCTTTGGACATCTTGGACATTTTTAATGCTTTCAAAAGGTTTGCTGCATTTATAAAGCGCCAATGTCTTGAAGTTGTACCGTATGCGATTTTACTTTCCATGTGTAATTTGAATGGACAGGAATCACAGGACTGATTTTTCTACATTAGCCAATGACCATAGACAAGAAAGAAATAAAGTAGTGACTGCAGGTTGAAGGAAAGTAGTGGAGTAAAAGTTACAGCGCAAAAAATGTACTCAAGGGAAAGTAAAAGTACACATTTTTAAAATTACTTAGTAAATTATAATTCCAGAGAAAAAAATAATCATTTACAGTAATTGGAGTTTTGTTATTTTACACCACTGCGTTTGGGAAATATTACAGTTTGTACAGTATAAAAACAATGGAAACCGATGGAATGTCCCCACAATTCAGTGTGTGTGTGTGACAATGCTATACTTTTTTAACCACAGAATACAAATTTTGTTTAACTGGGAGATGTTGTTTCTCCCTTTAAATGTAAATACAACTTATATAAAGCGAAATATGTCTATTTAAAGGGTCACGAAACACCAAAACACATTTTTTGAGCTGTTGACAGTCGTATATGTGTCCCACACTGCTAAAAACACTATTAAGACACCTATATTTCACTAAAAAGTGTAAATTGGTTGTTTTTGCGTTATTTCAAGCAAATTCGTACTTCCTGTTTGAAACGAATTTTTGAAGCTGCGTCACGGTCATGACATAATAGCGTTGTATTCCAGCGTGCAGACTGGACGTCTGTGCCAGAGTGTGCCTTATTACGTCTTACAGTGTGATGCATTAATGCATGAGTTAGGCTTGGTTCAAACCAATCAGCGCGCTCTATTGTGCAACTTCATTAATATTCATTAGTGTCACCGTCTTTACACCACAGAGACGCCACGTTGTGTTGGCAAAACAAGCGTGAAGTGTTGCTTTTACAGTTTGCTGCCATTAAGTTTCGTTTTCATTTTCTCTCTGTGAGAGCTTATCTGGATCACGTGTGGATTACAGTGTACGCGACGCTCGACAACAATAATTTACGTGTCTAAGGGGGATTATTGTTTACCTGAGAGCTGTTCTCATCTGCAAACGCTGAAATCCGGATTCCGGATGTAGTCTTCTCTTCATAAAGACGCGGCTCTAGTTGCTGGTGATTGTCCTGTCTCTACAGATTTGGTAAGTGAGCGACCAGTGCTCTTTGTATATTCAGTTTGTTCGTATCAAATAAGTTAACTATTGCATTGAGTGCAAACATGTTAGCACCGCATTTTGTGACCGGAATAACACACGCGGCTTTCGGACGCTACCTGCCGTGTGCATCTAAGTTTCCGGGAAATGCGGAGTTTTTTTTCTGTCATTCGCCGTGCGGTATCAAACATTGCATGAAAAATACACGCTTAGAGCAGTATCTCGAATCAAATATCTCATTTGTCGCGAGGGGCATGAATGAATTCCCTGAATGAAAGAGCCGAACTGCAGTTAAAGTCCGACATTTAATAATTTGGCAAATAATTCGACTACAGATGTCCATGTAGGTTAAACACCATCCCTTTCTCCTGTGTATTTTGACTGAAACTCGCGCGTGCCCAAATAGACACTCCCACACCCTCCCACTTTAGTTCCTCCGACACTCCCCCCTAAACAGAGCTGGACACGCCCACTTTTCTGACTTTTTCCAAAGAAGAGGTGTGAAAACACCCTGCTGAAACGAGGGGGTTTCATGGCCCTTTAAATAATATTTAGGTTATAGACCATTTCAGTGTGGTTATGTCATTGGCCCATGAACATGAACATTCCTGCTTGCTAAAAACTATTTCATATCTTTAACAAGAGGCAATTAAATCGTAACTTGATGTTAAAACAGCTATCATGACATTATTTATCAACATATGGCTCTTTTTGAATTCTCGGAGGGTAGAGAAATTGAAAATGCAAAATAGGAAATACGTTGGGACCATTGTTTTTGTTTAACGTTACATCCCTCAAAATGGTCTACGTTAGTGTTATTAACATGATAATATTTTACTTTTCTGAAAACATCACTTAAGAGAAATGACAATATCGTCAAGTACAGAAACAGAAATAGTGTTTTGCTTGTAAAGTCACATTGTAAATGTTTGTTTACTTCATTTTATTATTATAATTTACCATTATGGACGCCAAGCAAACGATGCCTTATGCGTTTCATTAAAAAAAGGATGAAATAAAAATGAAAAGATGACAGGATTATTACAGTTAAATAAAACTAAAATTGAAGTCTTAAGTCTGAGTTGGGGACAAAACTCCACGAGGTAACTTACGTTAAGTTAATCAAAAGTGACTAACAAGAAGATAACACATGATGTTCGTATCAAATATTACTTACCAACCTTCTCTGAAGTTTTTACTTCTTTCACAACGATATGTTCTGTGTCTGGAAGGAACGTTGGAAGAAATGAATGAAAACACGTTACAGGCGAAGATTTCTTTCATGTCGACACGAATCAAAACGATTAACCTGGTAAAATGTTTGGAGATGTTTACGTGTGCTAACGTTAGCTGCTAAATTAGCAGAATCCAAAAAGCACGCCAATAAGCAAATGTTGCCAAGGTAAGTGTCATTCAGATTATAAGATGTTTCGTTTTTTAATAAATAAATAATAATTGTAACTTACAATTTTCTTAGATTACTTTTAGTTTATAAATGCTATAACTAATTAACAGAGTATAAAAAGGGGTAGCCTAAACAGACAAAAATAAATAAATAAATCAGTTTGTGGGCTTTGATAACTAATTTAGACCAGCGTTGTCCAAACTTTTTCTTATAAAGCGCCAAAAAAAGCAAACTTGATTGAGGGCTGTGGGCCGAAGTTACACTGTATTACATTTGACATGGTTAATTTCCTAATTTATTTGCGTATTATTTTTAAAATAACTAAAACCGTTCATTTAAAACATTAAATAATGATGCAGTATAGTTAATGTTTAATAACGAACTCATTATAGTGAAAACACAATCCCATTTATAACACAATGGAGTTCAGTGCTCAATGGACTAGTCGAGCTGCTCTTGCCTTTGCCTTGATCTGCTCGCCAATGTCTTGTGCATTGTCTTCTCTGTGAAGTCACAGTATTTGCATTTTAAAAGTCTAATTCATTAACAACATTTAAATGAATAATTTTAGTCGGCAATTAAACAAAGAAACAAAAAATTACATTCAATTCTAAATGAAGATCTTTGTCAAAGGCATTCGCCCCAACCAACTCCCCATCATTCTCCATCTCTTTTCAGATGGGATGGCGGGCCAAATCAAAGTTTTCTATGGGCCAACTTTGGGCACCACTGATTTAGACAGAAATACTAATGCGACCAGTGGTTCAAACATCCTGAAGGCAGTGGCATGTATTAGGATGATAATGTACCAGTACACAGCATGACTAGTGACAGTGTGGTTTGATGAACATGACAGTGAATTTAAACATCTCCCTGGCCTGCACAGTCACCAGAGCTAAATATGATTAAGCACTTTGAGGTATTTTGGGGGATGAGTCAGAAAATGTTTCTCCTTAAGTAGCATCTATATATATGTATATATACACTACCTGACGAAGGTCTTGTTGCCTAATCCAAGTTTTATAAAAAAAATAACTTATAACTTGACTTCTAGTTAATCACTTGGTATCAGATGTGGCTTATATGAAAGGCAAAGGCCAGATTATGCTTTTTTAAACCAAAATAATGCCTTGATTTTTAATTATTTAATTAGGACAGTAAGATCTGTTTTGCTTAGACAAAAGTCTTGATAAAAATAACAGAACATATAGTATAGAATTTAAAGTCATGCTGCATTGGAAAAACTTACTCCACACATCTCTGCAATGACTCAAATCACTTATTAATAAAGTCATCTTGAATTGCAAAGAAAGCGTTCTTGCTTGAGATGAATCTTCAATACCTCCTCCATCTTACCCCAGACATGCTCAACAATGTTCATTCTGTTGACTGGGCTGGCCAATCCTGCAGCATCTTGACCTTCTTTACTTTCAGGAACTTTGACGTGGAGGCTGAATATAAACTGTCCACACTTTAGCAATAAGGCTACTGAACAACTGATTTAAACTAAACATGACCAAACAATGAATGCTGCACAGTTGTGAATTTATTAGTCACTACAGTATTAGAGTTGGATGGAACAATTTCAACACAAACTGAAAAAGGAATATTTTGTAAAAAAAAAAAGCAAAACCTTTTCACTCTAAAATACGCTGGGGTGTTTCTATCCAAATGTGAGGTAAATATTGACAAAACCAACACATTTATTGCATTTTGTTTTTAAACTCAGCAGCTTCATATTATACCCAAAATTGGATAGAACAACAGCGTTTATCAATATTTCTAAACCATAAAACATTAAAGAAAACTGAAAAGCCGTACAGTACATCTACACCACTCCATTCCTCTCAATATGTCAGTAACTAAAAACAAAATGTGCATAAAATTCAAACACAACCATTAACGCAAAATACTTCACGAACATGGCAAAATGTCTATATAATCTGATTAGTAACATTTCCTTTGGTTCAAAAAGTCCAAATTCTGCACAAAACTGTTAATATACAGACCTCAGATTTGGTATTCAACATTATTCATCAGCATAACGATGACCCGATTGTGTTAGTTCTATAAAACAAAGTCATATTTGCCTCAAAAATACCTTCAGTTAACAAACCAAAGCCTCAGTACAAGACGACAGATGATTAAACTCGTATATTCCTTTTCAAATGCATCACGTCACAGTGCACATGTGACCACCGCACATGCTATGGTGTTAGAATGATGAACAAAACAGTTTAATATGCATAAAAACGTTTCAAGAAATTATTGCATCCATAAAAGGTTAATAAGCCAGATCAAATAAGAATACCATTAGAGGAGAGAAAAAAGTACGGTAAATTCCAGCTTTTATAAATACAACATACTAGTTTATTACTGTTCCCTTGTTTAAATCAGGGGTTCTCAAACTATTCAGCTTGCGACCCCCAAAATGACAATGCCAGTGACTCGCGACCCCCAATAACCTCTGAAGCCTTGAAGCATGCAATGGCGCACACACACCAACAGACCCAAGTCTATTCTTCGTCTAATTTTAAATGTATGCGAGTGCTGTAAAATGAGCCAGAAAGTTTAACCTGATGTTATAAAAATCAATCTGCTGCATCTGACGATACTGCTGTCTTTAATATAATGTAATAACCCCAGGGGTCGCAATCCAATAGAACTATAAGCTACTATATTAACTGTATAGTATATAGTAACTATAAACAACTATTTTTTTTTGTCTTCGGTAGGTTATGGATAAAATACGGTCATTCTTATGGTTTAATAAAAATAAATAGATTTTTGGAAATCACCAGGCGACCCCCCCTTCATTGTCCCGCGACCCCTAGGATGGTCCCGACTCCCACCTTGAGAACCACTGGTTTAAACTGCATTGGAATAACATATCTGACAACCGTTGAGTTATTATGAACTGATTTATCATCTTCACTCGGCTACTGAAAGACTGATTCAGTCGGGCACTAGTGAAAACAGTAATTAGTTCTGGCTCAGAAATGTAAAGAACTTGTAAAAATATTGTGCTTTAACCGTCTGTATGGAATAACCTTGAATGTATTGTTTGTAACATATTAGTAAATACATCCTCTGTGCAATTCTTCAATCTTTTACATTCCAAACCTCCTCAAAACACCTTTTCTTCAATAGTCATCGTGCAATACATTTTTTTTTTTTTGTGAAAATTCAGTAGTCTGGCTTACAGAAGTACTGTTTTTCCATGTAATATCTACATGTATGCATAGCACATTGCCTAGAAAGCTTTTCAATGTGGTTAAAAGACATCCAAACATGGATGTCTTAGCTAAAACCAGGCTAAATTTAATAGATGTCAAACAAAAGTATGAAAATAAGACATATTAGACGCACTCAAATTGTTTTGGCTGCTTGTTCAAACTACTTAGTTAAAATGAGCTAAATCAACACAATTATTGAGTTTTTTTGGGGGACAACTTAATTGTTTTATGTTCAATCAACTTAATTGATTTGTGTTGGGACAACATGAAGGAATCGTGCAGCATTTTTACAGTGTATTTGCTGATCAGTCTATTTTTGGGCTATTGTTAGGCGTCTCTTAGATGTTCACTGATTTTATTTAGCCTTGTTTTAGTTTCGACGTCGATCAGATTACTTTTAAACACAGAAACTGCTTACTGGGTACATTTGAAAGCCTGTTTGAAATATGGGCCCATGTATTTTTACATATCGACCATACTCTACGCGAATACACAAATGTCTCACAAGTGCCATGTCCAGCTTTGCATGCAATAAGGTGCAGTCATTTAGTGAAATTTCTCCAACCAAAAATGGTTCAATGTCTCCTTGCTCAGATCACACCTGGTATTGAGGGTTTGCACAAATTTGCAAGTCAGTTCTCATGGTTAATAATATATGATGCTTTTAATCCGTGTTAATAAACAGATTATTTTGGAGTGAAAAAGATATACGGGGGGAAAAAAAAAAAGATGTAGACTTTTCAACGAACATGACTAAACATTGAAAACAGTGCTGTGTGCTCAGCTAAATGTGCTCATCATATATATGACATTTATCAGTTGAGACTTTATGAAGGGCTTGTAGGATGTTTAAAGCGGCCCAAATTGCATCAGGAAAACACACGCAAATAAAGTTTTGGCTTTAAAGGGCCATGAAAGCCCCTCGTTTCAGCAGGGTGTTTTCACACCTCTACTTTGGAAAAAGTCAGAAAAGTGGGCGTGTCCAGCTTTGTTTAGGGGGGAGTGTCGGAGGAAGAAAAGAGGGAGGGTGTGGGAGTGTCTATTTGGGCGCGCTGAGTTTCAGAGTCAAAATACACACACACAGGGGACAAAGTGACTGTGTTTACATGGACATCTGTAGTCGAATTATTTGCCAAATTATTAAATGTCGGACTTTAACTGCAGTTTGGCTCTTTCATTCAGGGAATTCAGTCATGTCCCTCGCGACAAACGAGACATTTGATTCGAGAAACTGCTGTAAGCGTGTATTTTTCATGCAATGTTTGATACCGCACGGCGAATGAGAGAAAAAAAACCTTCAGCATATTCCGGTCACAAAATGCGGTGAAAATACTACACGACGGTAATAGTTTGGTTGTAGTGCTAACATGTTTACACTCGGTGCAATAGTTTGTTCGATACGAACAAACTGAATAAACAAAGAGCACTGGTCGCTCACTTACCAAATCTGTAGAGACGGGACAATCACCAGCAACTAGAGCCGCGTCTTTATGAAGAGGAGACTACAAGCGAATCCGGATCTCAGCGTTTGCAGATGAGAACAGCTCTCAGGTAAACATTGTTCCTCCTTAGACACGTAAGTTATTGTTGTCGAGCGTCGCGTACACTGTTAATCCACGTGACTCCAGCTGCGCTCTCACAGTGAGAAAATGAAAACAAAACTTAACTGCAGCAAACTATAAAAGCAACACTTCACGCTTGTTTTGCCAACACAACGTGGCGTCTCTGTCGGCTAAACACTGTGACAGTAATGAATATTAATGAAGTTGCACAATAGAGCGCGCTGATTGGTTTGAACCAAGCTTTACTCATGCATTAATGCAGCAGGCTGTAAGACGTAATAAGACACACTCTGGCACAGACGTCCAGTCTGCACGCTGGAATACAGGCTATTATGTCATGACCGTGACGCAGCTTCAAAAATTAGTTTCAAACCGGAAGTACGAATTTGCTTGAAATAACGCAAAAACA